>NC_067398.1:178165553-178345553 GCF_016432865.1 Antechinus flavipes
GACTGAAGGAACAGTTTAAAATATCAGACCTAACATGTTCATTCAGATGGCTTTTTTTTAATGAAACAAGCATTGTGACAGGAAGTTCCTTTCTTTTGGACAGCTCTAACTGCTGTTCTTCCTTGTGTCAAGCCAAAAATCAGATGTTCTGTTATTTTTACCTATTGGTCCTAGTCTTGTCATATAGAACTAAGCAGAACAAGACTTCTGGTTATTTGAAATAGCTAGAATATAGCCTCTTTATGTCTTCTCTTCTATAGGCTCAATAGTTCTATTTTTATTTTACTGATTCTTAAGTCACATAGCATAAAATATACCAAAAATCCTTGTCACTCAATTGTGAACACATTCCAGTTTGTATCATAGAAGCATGTGCTTCTATATGTTATGAGGCTCATTCTCCAATAAGAACATGGAGATGTTGTTTTATAGACCAAAGGGAAGTAAAATACTTATATCTAGCTTTTTCTCTTTTCCTCCCCTAATCCAAAGGAGACTTTCATTCTTGTCAGCAGGGGAAGCTGAAAGTTGGAGATGCATTCCTCAAATAGAATTATGTCTATTTACTCCCTTAAGTATTATTAGGTTCAGATTCAGGTGATTTTAAGATTCAAGTTAATTTCTGACCACTGAGAAAGTAGGACACCAAGATTTATATCTGAGGCTTTTCCCCTTTCCCAATAAATATCAATTCCACAATGATCAGACAAAACACTTAGCCAAAAATATATTTATCCAAATCAGTAGCAAACTGATCAGTAGCTCTCCTTGTGGTTGCAAAAAAACTGGAAATTACAAGTATACACATCAATGGAAATGGCTAAAGTTTGACAAATAAGAGAAAGTATACATATGAGAACATATGCAAACAATACAGAGTAAAGGAGTTTTCCCAGTGGAAGTAATATTTCTCAGTTCAATAAAGAGAGAGGATCCTAGCACTTAGCCAAGGGAAAATTCTCAAGTCTCTCATAACAAGTATGGATAGGGAAATATTGGAGACTACTAGCTCATCTCCCTTTTTCTCATTGTCTCTTCCTTCAGCAACCTGAAGTTGGGTTGACCTCATCCATCTTTCCTCTTAAGGCTGGAAGGAATGCCCAGAGCAATTATAGGCCATAAAATGACTCAAAGCTTGAAGAGAACTTAAAGCCTTCAATGAAGAGAGAGTCCCATGAACTTTGGGGCTTGGGTTACATTAGTTTTAGAGCTAGAAATAGTCTTAGAGCGTACTGAGACTAAAAGCTTATTTATAAATAAAACAAGAGAAACACAAAAGAAATAAAGTAACTTACTCAACACAGATTATAATTTACAAATCTGGGTTATCACTATCCCTCCTACAATATGGCATCCAGAAATGAATGTAATACTTTAGATGTAATCTGACCAGGAAAAAGAATGTACTAACTTTCTTTATTCTGCAAAAGATAGTCTGATTAATGTAATTTAAGTTTTCATTGGCTTTTTAATATTATTTCACAGTTTCAAATGCATATTTTCTGTATAAAATCTGTTAATGAGCATGAGTCTCAGAATATATAGGTATCAAAATAAGAAACTTCAATAAGAGACAAGAAGAGTGCAAGCACCTAATACATTGTCCTTTTTATAGTAAATGCCTAATATATTTGTTGGAATAAATGAATATACTAAGGATACAATATTTGTGAAAAAGTCTTTGTCACATGGAAGGATAACCTTAAATCAAGAAAATAGCTACTTTAATAAGAAAATGCCTATATGAGGCAGGCTTCCCCAAATTATTTACCAGTGGTCCATGCTCCGCCATTCTTAAAAGTGAGATGCTGGGAAGAATCTTCTTCAGAAGAGAGATATCAGGATGGTGAAGAAACTCAAGACCAATCCATATTAACTTTAGTTGAAGTACTTGTGGATGGTTAAAATAGAAAAGAAAAAAAACAGCTACCATCAAGTATTTGAAGAACACTTTTCAGGTAAATCGTAGAGAGGATTCTCATTTAGATATGAAGTTAGAGCTGTGTTTCTGATTCTGAAAGAGATTTAGTATCCATAAAGTACACATAAGATTGGATAAATGTTATACAAATCCCTAATTGGTAAACAATTTATGGATAAACAAGAGAGAGTAAAGTTAGTTGTAAAATGGATGGCTTCAATTACATTAAATTAAAAGGTTTTTCTACAAATAAAACAAATGTAGCTAAGATCAAAAGAAAAGCAGAAAATTGAGGGGAAGTTAATAGATAATTTATCTAAATTCTCATATCTAAAATATATAAAGAACTTTATCAAATCTATAAGAATATGAATCATTCCCCAATTGACAAATGTTCAAATGACATGAATAAACAGTTTTAATGAAAAAAATCAAAACAACTTACAGTCATACAAAAATGTTCTAAACAATTACTGATTAGGAAAATGTAGATTATTATTTTACATCTATCAGATTGGCTAAAATGATAGAAGGAAAAAGTGACAAATGTTAGAGGGAATGGGAAAAATTTGAGATACCAATTCATTGTTGATCCAACCATTTTGATAACTATTACTATCCAAAGAGTTATTAAACTGCCTATATGCTTTGACTCAGCAATACCACTACTTGGTCTATTTCTAAAGATGATTAGAGAAAAATGAAAAGACCCTATATCTTTTTTTTTTTAATTTTTTTATTTAATAATTACATTATATTTACACTCATTTCTGTTCCGATTTTTTTTTCCCCTCCCTCCCTCCACCCCCTCCCCTAGATGGCAAGCAGTCCTTTATATGTTGGATATGTTGCAGTATATCCTAGATACAATATATGTTTGCAGAACCGAACAGTTCTCTTGTTGCACCGGGAGAATTGGATTCAGAAGGTATAAATAATCCGGGAAGAAAAACAAAAATGCAGATAGTTCACATTCGTTTCCCAGTGTTCTTTCTTTGGGTGTAGCTGCTTTTGTCCGTCATTTATCAATTGAAACTCAGGTCTCTTTGTCAAAGAAATCCACTTCCATCAAAATATGTCCTCATACAATATCGTTGTCGAAGTGTATAATGATCTCCTGGTTCTGCTCATTTCACTTAGCATCAGTTCATGTAGGTCTCTCCAAGCCTCTCTGTATTCATCCTGCTGGTCATTTCTTACAGAACAATAATATTCCATAACATTCATATACCACAATTTACCCAGCCATTCTCCAATTGATGGGCATCCATTCATTTTCCAGTTTCTAGCCACTACAAACAGGGCTGCTACAAACATTTTGGCACATACAGGTCCCTTTCCCTTCTTTAGTATTTCTTTGGGATATAAGCCCAATAGAAACACTGCTGGATCAAAGGATATGCACATTTTGATAATTTTTTGGGCATAATTCCAGATTGCTCTCCAGAATGGTTGGATTCGTTCACAACTCCACCAACAATGCATTAGTGTCCCAGTTTTCCCGCATCCCCTCCAACATTCATCATTATTTTTTCCTGTCATCTTAGCCAATCTGACAGGTGTGTAGTGGTATCTCAGAGTTGTCTTAATCTGCATTTCTCTGATCAATAATGATTTGGAACACTCTTTCATATGAGTGGTAATAGTTTCAATCTCATCCTCTGAAAATTGTCTGTTCATATCCTTTGACCATTTATCAATTGGAGAATGGCTTGATTTCTTATAAATTTGAGTCAGTTCTCTATATATTTTGGAAATGAGGCCTTTATCAGAACCTTTAACTGTGAAAATGTTTTCCCAGTTTGTTGCTTCCCTTCTAATCTTGTTTGCATTAGTTTTATTTGTACAAAGGCTTTTTAATTTGATGTAATCGAAATTTTCTATTCTGTGATCAGTAATGGTCTCTAGTTCATCTTTGGTCACAAATTTCTTTCTCCTCCACAAGTCTGAGAGATAAACTATTCTATGTTCCTCTAATTTATTTATAATCTCGTTCTTTATGCCTAGGTCATAGACCCATTTTGATCTTATCTTGGTATATGGTGTTAAGTGTGGGTCCATGCCTAATTTCTGCCATACTAATTTCCAATTATCCCAGCAGTTTTTATCAAATAATGAATTCTTTTCCCAGAAGTTAGGGGCTTTGGGTTTGTCAAACACTAGATTGCTATAGTTGACTATTCTGTCTTGTGAGCCTAGCCTTTTCCACTGATCCACTAATCTATTTCTTAGACAATACTAAATGGTTTTGGTGACTGCTGCTTTATAATATAATTTTAGATCAGGTACAGCTAGGCCACCTTCATTTGATTTTTTTTTCATTAATTCCCTTGAGATTCTCGACTTTTTATTGTTCCATATGAATTTTGTTGTTATTTTTTCTAGATCAATAAAGACCCTATATCTTATAAAATGTTTATAACTCTCCTTGTGGTTGCAAAAAAACTGGAAATTACAGATATACACATCAATGGAAATGGCTGAACAAGTTATAGTATATGATTGTGATAGAATACTACTATACTTTTTTTATTTTAGAAAATGATTTTAGAAAAACACAAAAAGACTTGAACAAAATAATGAATTGTGAAATGAATAGAATCAAAAGAATAGTATACAGTAATAGCACTATTGTTTTAAGAATGACTAACCAAATGAATTATGTTGTCTCATAAATATCCAAATTAAATATAAAGGACATGTGAAGAAAATATTAACAGTATCTAAAGAACTAATAAATACAAGTATATGTAGGATAATTTTACAAAAACATTATATATGTGTGTGTATACATCCATTCACCAATTTGTATTTAATGGTTGCCATTTCTAGAGTAGGGAGGAGAGAGAACAAAAAAAAGGAAAAACCCCCCAAAAATTCAGCATGATAATTTTGTCATATTTGAAAGGAATATTAAGTTGTGCTTATATAGATTTGTTTCATGTGCAATCATCTATTTATTGCACTATGTTATGGAAATGCTTGTTTTTTTTCCATAAATTTAAAATAAAATATTTTTTGAAAATAGTAAATGTAAATCCTGAAAACTATAAAGCTATTAATTGAGGTCAATTCCTCAAAAAAATCTGAATGTATTATTAAAGTGACAATCTATAATCATTTAGGAAATGAATCAAGTCAATCAACACTTACTATACTACTGTGCTAAGTGCTGGAAAACAAAGAAAAGCAAAAGATAATTTCTGTTCTTAAGGAGTTCTTGGTCTAATGCGAGAATGGAGGTTAAGCCAAGCAACCAGTGATGTACATACAAACCATATACAAAATAATTTGGAGATAATTAATAGAGGGAAGGCTCTATCACTGAGGATGATCTGGAAAGGCTTCTCATAAAAGATGAAAATTTAGCTAGGCAGTTAAAGAATTCAAGAGGTGGAGATAAGGAGAAGAAAGTTCCAGGCAAAAGAAATAGCCAGTGAAATGTTTCTAATCAAAAAATGGAATGCTTTGTTAAAGGAACAGCAAACAGGCCAATGTCACAAGATGAAAGGGTATGGTGGGGAGTTGTGGGTAAGTAAGGTGTAAGACAGAAAGATGGGGGGGCAGGGGGGGAAGGTTGGTGGGGAAGTACTTTAAAGACCAACCAGAGGATTTTGTGTTGAATCCTAGAAGTGATAGGGAGCCAATGGAGTGTATTAAGTTTGGGGATAACATGGTAGAATTTGTGCATTAAAGAAATCATTTTAGTGGTTGATAGAAGGATAGATTGTAGTGAGTAGAGACTTGTGATAGATTTAAGGACCAACCACAAGCCTATTGCTATAATTCAGGTTTGAGATAATTAGGTACACCAGAGTGGTGATGATATCAAAGCAGTCAAGGAGTAACCGGGAAATATTACAAATCAACAGGTAGAACTTAGCAGCAGATTAGATAGGGTGGGAGGAGAATAATTATTTGTTTATTGAACATCTCAAATTGAATGTACTAGAGGCATTTCGATTTCAATGTCCAGATAACAGAATTACAAATGTGGGTAGAAATCAAAGAGAACTAAACAGATTTCACAAAAAGAAAAAACTCTTGATGCATAAAAGCTACTCCAAAGTGAAATGGGATCTTTAGAAGAAAATGGATTGTCTTCATTAAAGGTCTTCAAGAGGAATTCTGCATATGTGCCAAAACTATTAATGTCACCAAATCCATTTATTAGATTGTGAGCTCCTAGAAAGCAAGGACAGCCATTTGCCTTCCTCAGCATTTAGCATAGTACCTTGTACAGTTTAGTCAATTCTTTAGCTGTGTCTGACTCTTTGTGAGTCAATAGACCAAAACACATCAAGCTCTTCTGTTCTCTCTATCTCCTAAAGTCTGTCTAAGCTCATGTTCATTATTTCCATGATACCGTATAACCATCTCATCTTCTGATGTGTCCTCCTTTTGCCTTCAACCTTTCTCAGCAAAAGTCTTTTCCAATGAGTTGTGTCTTCTTGTGATGTGGTCAGTCTTTAAGTTTCACCTTCAGTATTTGTCCTTCCAAAGAATAGTCAGAGCTAATTTCTTTAAGTATTGACTGATTTGATTTCTTTGCTGACCAAAGAGCTCTTGAAAGTCTTTTCCAGTACAACACAATTCAAAAGTGTTAACTGTGGGATGTTCAGCTTTCCTTATAGTACAATTCTCATAGCCATACATCACTACTGGAAAAACCATATCTTTGACTACAGGAACATTTGTCAGTAAGATAATGTCTCTGCTTTCAGTATGCTGTCCAGATTTGACATAGATCTCCTTTTTAAGGAGCAAATGTCTTTTAATTTCACAATGGTAGACCACAGCAATGATCTTTGAGACCAAGAATATAAAATCTAACAATGTTTCCATTTCTTCTCCTTCTTTTTGTTAGGGTTCATGGGAATAGATGCTAAAGTCTTAGTTCTTTTTTAATATTAAGCTTCAAGCCAGCTTTTACACTCATCTCTTTCACCCTTATCAAGAAGCTTCTGAATTTTTCACTTTCTCCCATCAGAATGTTATTATCTGCATGCTGAGATTGTTGATATTGTCATCCTTAATTCTACCTTTTGATTCATCCAGCCTGGCATTTTTGTATGATGTACTCTGCATAAAAGTTAAATAAATAAGGTGATAATTTACAGCTTTATACATAGCAGGTGTTTAATAAATGCTAATTAATAAATGTTTATTGGTTAACTGCTGACCAAAAATTTCCATAAAGAGACAGAAGAGGTGTAGAGGGGGAGGGAATAGCAGGGTACAGCCTCCCAACTTAAGTTCTGCAGTATCCTGCTTGAATAACTTTTCTATGCTATGGAAAAATAAACTTGCTTTATGTTAATTGCTGAATGTGTCTTATTAGTGTCTCATTTCACTTTAATAGTGGACCTAAACTATCAGGTAACAATTTGAGTAAGGACAGGACATTTTAGAAGAGATGAGGTGCATGTCAGGAATAGTGGTAGCTTGGTAGTAGAGTACAAAGTAAAGTACCTTGGGTGGTATCGATGGAAATATTAATATGATAGAGCATGATTCAATTCTATTTGTAATCTAGGAAATGAAGCCAGAATGGATAAGAAGGATTGGAAGAAGAGAAATGGCTCTAGAGATCTTATAGGATCGTGAGAGAGAAGTATAGGGTTACTGTCAGTAAGGGAGTAGTACAGATATGGCTGGAGAGCAGAATTTTAAAGTTCTGGATTTGGGAGATGGTATAATTCTGAAAGATGGTCAGTTCTTAGCTATGATCATAGTGTGATGTATGACCAAAATAAGATTGTCAGAAATGATGAAATTGAGAGTTGATCAGATTGTTAGAAGGGTCATCACAATGAATGTTAACAGCTCAAGGGATGATAACCAGAATTGAAATCCTGAGGAAGGCAGTTATTGTTTAAGACATATCTTAAAATTGTTGAGAAAAGTAAGATATACTTTGATCATTTTCAGTTTAAATTAATTTGAATTTTAAATATTTTATTCTTAGAAATAAAGATTGAGTAGCATTCATGGAATTAGGGAGATTGAATAATGGTTAACTAATTTGATACATTAAATATATACTCAAAAATTTTTCCTTAGGCCAAACTCTCTGGGAATTTTTTACTGCCCCATAGCAAAAATGAGGTTTTCTTTCCACTTTTGGAGTGAGATTCTTAACTTTGAAAATTTCCCAATAGAATTTGACTGAATAAGAATATGATCCTTTGGCAAAAGAAAAAAAATCTTTCTTTTCTTAGAATTACCTTTAATGTAAAACATCTACTCATTCCCACTGGAAATATTACCTCCTTATGAAGTATTTTGTTGGAATGAATTTTTTCATGTTCAAGATTAGAATATGTGTCTGTGCCTATTCTATTGAAATACAAATATATGTTAATAGTGTCCATACTAGGTAAGCCTTATGATCCTTCCAAACCTTTTTTTCTCCTCAAAAAAGGAGCAAGAAGAAAAAGTAGTGGGAGGGAATGACTGCTCTCCTCAAAATGTTGAAGTAGGAAGGAGGATAAGAAGAAAATCCTGGAAAACATTTATTTCAGAAAATCATTTGCAGTATTTCCAGATTTCCTTAACTTTTTATGCTATGACAAGTTACATATGCTTTTTCTCAGATGTACTTATCCAGCCAGGAAGTTTATAGGTAGAGCTCAGCCAGGACCAATATCTGGATTGGGCCCACAAGCCAAAAACATGTTGAACACTAGAAGAATTCTCAGGCAGTTGTTGGCATTGAGACTGTGTCAAAACCAAGAAATGCATTGCTGATTGCCCTACCACACTGACGAGTTCCAGTATAGCCACAGGAACCTGCTATTATCCAGGTGCCAGGTACCATAATGCTTGGAGATTCTTTCCACTTCTTTTGGTGTTTTCCCAGATATCATTCAGGGACAAGTTACTAGTATACAACCAGGTACCAAGCTCAAGTCAAGAGTAATGTGCCACAGGACTATAGGTCACTTTTGTGAGTTACATTGCAATGTAATAAAATGGAGGGAGGATTGGTCAAGACCATTGAAATGAAAAATCCTGTATTTGAGACAAGGTGTTGATACTTACTAATTTGGTTAACCTGCTTAAGTCATTAAAGCTTTCTAGAAATAATAATATTTATACTACCTTACAAGGTTGTTACAAAGAAAATATTTTGTAAACTTTAAAGCAGTATATGAATGTGAGATGTGTTGTTGTTCTCCTTAATATTATTACAGCAATAAATTCACCACACAGTAGTATTGTCTAAAAAGAAAACCTCAAGGAGTGTAAACTGAGGAAATAAATGTCCTGCACATATTATCAAAAATGCAGCTATCTTTTAACCTTTCCCAAAGGCTAATCCTAGATGGTGCTCTTTATACAGTAAGTGTTTAATACATGTTTGTTCAATGAAGAAATGTATGCTAATTTTTGTAATGGGCTGAAGCTTGAGTTGGTGCACTAAGGTCCCAAGCACATGAGGCTAAATAGTAATTGGACCATACTCTATTAATATATGCTTGGAGAAAGAATGGCCCCCACCCCCTCTTTGTGCAAGTCCTGATGTGTTGTATAGGAAATAAAGTAGGGACGATTTTGGTGGTAGAGGCAGAGGGGCAGGAAGAGAGGAGAGAGAGACACTGCTGGCCAGGTTCATGTTGCAGCCACTCACAGTCCTATCGTCATCCCCCTTCACCTCCACAAAGAATAAAGATTGAAGATTTTCCTTTAACCTGAATTCCTGACCCCGGATGATTTTAAAATACACAATCATCACAAATTTTAACAGAAGAAATTTGTTTTCCTTAATCAAAGGATCTTCAAATGCATAATAAAACAGCAAAGTTTAATGAAATGGTTTTATGAATCCTTTAGAATATTATGAAGCTAATATGAATTTTATAATCTTAAAGTTTTCAATGGCCAATCAGATATCACTTTCTCTATCTCAAATTGAACTCAAAATCTGAGAGTTGGAAGCAACCTTAAAAATCATTTAGGTCAATTTCTCAACTGTCTTCTTAAAGACAATGATCTTTTATCATTTTGTGTTTTTGCATCCCAAATACCTGAAGCACTCCTTAACACAATTAGTGATTAATAAATTCTTGTTGAATTCAGTCAATTATTACTGATAGATAATTCCCTGATAAAATATTTTTTCCTGACATAAAGTCATTACTTTTTGAGGCATCTTCAAAAATGTAAAAGTTTTGCCTTAGATTGATTATTTTAATTTACTCATTTTTATTTAATACATGTTTTGAATGATTATTCTTCAATGTTTGGATGTTTGGGAGCACAGATCCTAGCAATAAATTAATGAATAAAAATCAACTTAAACTCCTTAAATACTTACAGCTTACTAAAAATATTGAAGTATTAGATGTTCATTACTATTCTCTGACTTTGTGACTTCAATTATTAATTGGTGTGAATATATTTTTAAAAAACTTACACAAGCTAACTATATTTTTAAGTCTAACAAAAGTACTGTAAGAAAACATAAATTAATTTTATCTACCTCATTTCTCTAAAATCTCTAAGTCTTAGGTCTATGAACAAGAAGAATTTGTTCTTGGCTGTAAAGAAGAAAAGTAAAATGGCTTCTGGGTACTGGTCAAATTTTGAACTCTTCTACCCATACAACTTTTGCCTAAAGAAAGAGATTAAGGTTCAGTTTGATTCTATGTTATTATAGTATATATAGGAACATATCATTTTGATTTGTGAGAATTTCAATCTGTAATTGGAAAATTATTCATTGAAAGTTTTTTTTTTCTCTCTTCCTATTTTTCAGGTGGCTTTTTTATCATTCATATTTAACTTATGATCATGGGTCCATGATAATATTATAGTTGACATAACACTATTAAAGTCCTAGTCATTATTTGACTCCAACATTGATCAAAATCTATAGTACCATTTCAGAGTGATCAGTATGTTTATTTGTTTATAAATCACATCACAAAATGCCACAATTGGCAAGGACCTTGAAGATCATAGGATACAACCTTATTTTATAGATGAGTGCACTCAAGTTCAGAGAGTAACTTCTTTAAGTAATCTCTTTAAATGACTTTACCCAATGTCACACAGCTCTAGTTTTAAGGAGAACTCTTTACACAGTCCAAAATAATATGTTATCTTTAATACTTTTTTTTTGATAGAAAACAATGTCAGTAAATGAACTTCATTTCCCATAATTTATAGGAGAGAGCTTCATCCACTGTGTCTGGAAGTCATTTTCCAAAAGGATATACCTGAGCCCATCACCTGGTGAAATCACCTGGCTTTTTGATGTGAAACTAGCTCTAAAGTGTGTGAAATTTTAAAAGATCACGGGAGTGCCATTAAGGAGGTTAGAACACATCAGAAACAGATGTGTAGAAGATTGGCATAAATCTGGCCATGGGAGTTGAGGCATGGGGTCAAGCAGTTATTAAGAGCCTACTATGTGGCCCAGTAGATAGAGCAGCAGGCCTAAAAATCAGCAAGACTAATCTTTGTGAGTTCAAACCCAGCCTCAGACCCTTAATCTTGTATGACCTGGTTTCTCATCTGTAAAATGTGCTGAAGGAGGAAATGACAAATCACTCCCATGGTTTTGCCAAGAAAACCCCAAATTGAGATTACAAAGAGTCTGACTTGACTGAAATGACTGAATAACAACAATACCACTTGTCGTGCATTGTAGTAAATGCTTTACACATATCACTCATTTAATTTTCACAATAATTCTGAGAAGTAGATGCTATTATCACCTCCATTTTATAGTTGAGGAAACCAAAGCAGACAGAAATTAAATGATTTGTTCAAGGTCACACAGTTAGTAAATATCTGAAGCCAGATTTGAACTCAAGTTGTCCTCCCTCCAGTGATCTATCGACTCTACCGGCTCACTATGCCATGATATATCAATACCCATAGCTTCCTCTCTTACTACAGAGAAGAGTTAGTAGTACTCTCTAGAATATTATCCCTGAATTGAGAAGGGAATGATTAAGGAGGGCAATTTCATAAATCTTTCACTAGAATGTAATGAGACATCTAACTATGTTAGATCACTGTTTGGGGCAGATTGAGGTATCAACTGGGGCTATCTGGAGACATGTGAATGTAGCAGTCATTTGATATGAGTACAGAGAACATTTACTGATTTAAATCCTTTTATTTATTTTACCAGGTAGCAAGGTGACACAGAGGATAAAGTGCTAGACTTGGGGTCAGAAAGAATCATCTTTGTAAATTCAAATCCAGCCTCAGACATTTCTAGCTGTGTGATACTGGACAAGTCACTTAACCCTATTTACTTCAGTTTCCCCATTTGTAAAATGAGCTGGAGAAGGAAATGACAAAGTATTTGAGAATCTTTTCCAAGTAAACCCCAAATGGGGTAATGAAGATTTGGTCACAGTTGAACTAAAACAAATTTATTTTATAATCCTGTTTCATTAAATGTGTTTTTCTTTGAATTTTATGTACATCTATAATATGTTGCTTCAGGTATGGTGCTGTAAATTTAAAGACTATAGGATCATAGCTTTATATTTGGAAAAGATTATACAGACCACCTCTTTCATTTCACTGATGAAGAAACTGAAGTTCATAGAGATTGTGATCTGCCTATGATCACGCAGCTAGTAAGTCAGAGGCAAGATTTGAACCCAGGCTTCCTTAAATTCCAGGAACTTCCTTCAGAGAGTTCTCAGAATAACCAAGTGAGAAATGAGAACTTCAGTGAACCAACTTATGTCTTTGGCTTAACTCTACAACAATTTATAGAGTTATAATGATTTAATTGATTACTTTTTTTCCCATACTAAATGGGCATTCTTCTGAATCACCTGAGTGTTTTGTCACCAAATTTACATACTTTCTGAGTATTAATATTTTCCAGGGAAATTTCATTCCAATTAAAGGATATGAAGCTTAGTATAGGAAATTGATCAGGCCTACAAATGAAGGAACATTAGAAATTCAGCACCAATGACATGATAATGTTAGGATAGTATTTCTTTTTTTTGTATAATAAATCCTAAATAAATTTATTTTTTAATAATAGCTATTTATTTTCAAAATATCTGCAGATATAGTTTTCAACATTCACCCTTGCAAAACCTTATGTTCCAAATTTTTCTTCTATACATATTTCCACATTTACCATGCTGCATAAGAAAAATCAGATTAGAAAAAAGAAAGCAAACAACAATAAAAAAGGTGAAAATACTATGTTGTGATCCATATTCATTCTCCAAGGTCCTATCTCTGGACACAGATGACTTTCTCCATAACAATTCTATTGCAATTGAACAGAATCACCTCGCTGTTGAAAAGGGCCAAGTCCATCAGAATCAATCATGACTTAATCTTGGTGTTGCTGTGTACAATGTTTTCTTGGTTCTATTCATTTCACTTAGCAGAATAGTAATTCAATAGTATGAATGCTAAATTTTTAAGTTATTAAATGTCACTATAGGGCCAACTTTAAGACTGGAAGACCTGAGTTTGAATCTTGCCTCTGATTCACACTAGCAATAAAACTATGGCCAAGTCACTTGACCTCTCATTCCTCTAATCTAGGGAATTCTCTAAGGGAAGAAGTTGCAGAGCAAGTATTGAATTTGTATTAGTAAGGAGAGTTTCTTTAATCTTCTTCTACTAAGAAAATCACAGTTTCAGTCTCTGGTTCCATCATTTACTATGAGGAGTTATGAAAATAAGAACTTTCTATTTAAAATAAACCAAAAGCAAGCAGCTAGGTGGCACAGTAAATAGAGAGATAGATATGGGATCAGTTATACCTGAGTGAAGATTCACCCTAAATCACTTATTATCTGGGTGACCCTGGACTAGTCAATTAACTTCTATATTAATCTTTTTTTGTAATGATTTTCAGTCAATAGAGAACCCTGAAAGGGATTTGAAATACAATAATAAGGTGATCAAAACACTGGATCAGCCTTCACAGATATGAAAAAAAATGTCTACAGTACTATTGAAAGACCTGTCTCTAGAATGTGACTTCCATTTCCCCCCTTCTAGTTATTGTCTATTATAAAACCAATCCATATTTGCTTATATGGTTTAACAATGGGAGATCTTAGCAAGGTTAAAAAGGTATAGGTTGTAACATAGATAAAATAGATATTCTATACATCAAAAGGCCAGAATTACAACCCCAGAATGAAGGCATGAGAAAAACCTTGCTTGGAATGATTTTCTAATTACACCAGAAGACACACAAATTCCCAAATAATGTAGTCTGGTTTGTACTTAAATTCTTAAAAGAGAATGGACAGAAATCTTGTTATATCAATGTTTATTCCCTTCTTTCTTTCCTTTTCCTTCCCAATTTCCATCTATACATCTATCTATCACGTACATGTGCACATACACACACACACACACACACACACACACACACATATATATATAAGTATACTTCCCAATTTTTCTTCTTCACATAGAATTTTCTATAGTTTCATCATTTTATAGCTGGTAATACAGAGCTATGATTTTGTCAGTTCAGTTACCAGCTATTTAAATTACTTGGGAAGTTGTATGTCTTTGGGTTACAATTAGAAGCTCAATCCAAGCATGTTTTTTCTTATATCTTCATTTCAGGACAGCTTTTTGTATGTACCATATTTGCTCTTTCTATGTTACAACACATACTACTTTACCCTTGCTACAATTCTCCATTCTTAAGCCAAATAAGCAATGTAGATTGCTCTTATAATAGACAGGAGCTTGAAGGGGTAGAAATGGTGGTCATACTCTAGAGATATGCAATTCAATAGTGGTTTAGACATTTCTTTTCATATCTACAAGGGCTGCTCCAGTCTTTTGACCACCTTATTCTTCTATTCCAAATCCCCTTCAGGGTTCTCTGTGTAAGTGTCATTACAAAAGTCAGATCTGCTCAAGCTCATGTCAAATAATTCATCTCTGTGTCCTCATTCTTGCTGCCCCTTGCTTCTCCTCAGTCCAGCATGCATATTTTTCATCATGTATCATGCAAAAGTAGTTGTTGAGTTCTTCTTTGTCCTGTGTAATTTCTTTTTATGAATGCCAATTTTTATTCCTATTTCTGGAGATTGTTTCAGGTTACATGACTGTCCTGTGAAACCCAAACAAATAATGAGTTTTGGGGAAAATAAGTTGTCATCCTTTTAAAATGATATCTTCTTAGTTTCAATCAGGATATGTTGGACTTGCTATTCAACATAAAACTGATGTTATCTGGAAATCATTCTTAACTCTATAAACTAAAAGAAAGCAATTGTGCTTTATATTCATCTTATACCAAAATTAAAATATTTTGATATGATACTTTGCTTTCACAGAATTTTCTTTCTTTTTTTCTCATTTTTCTTTCTTCTTTTCTTCCAGCCTTTCTTCCTTTCCTTTTTCCTTATTTTTATTTCCTTTCTTTCTTTCATTCTTCATTTTTAGCATCTCATTGCCTAAATATTTAGTTTGTACTTAATAATCTAGTTCAATCTGATTTCCCAAAGCTTTTATTAGATTATTTTAAAAGTGGCATAAATAATTTAAAGTTAAGCCCAAATTTATATTAGATACCTGCTATGCTTCTTGCAGCATTACTGTTCTCTTACTCTCTCTCTTTTTTTTTTAATTAAGGTGATTCCAGCAGTCATTTCTGACTTCTATGGCATCTTTCTGCATATCCTTCCCCAGTACTGCTACTGTGAGGTTCATTTGTGTCATTCAAATCTTTGCTCTTTAAATATCCACTTATAAATTTATTATGGTGATACATTCATATCTTTACATTTAATCTGAAACTTCGATAACAAGCAGGAGATGGAATAAATGAGTAGCAGACACACTTGACAAAATTAAAATGCGATTCTGTCAGTGCCCATATGAACTATTACAATGACAGAATAGCATTTTAATTTGGTCCAGCTCTTCCTTCTCCCTTTCACTATTCATTTCTCCATCTTCAACTTGTTATGGAACCTCTGATAAAAGATCCAGACTTAAGTGCCAAACATCCTCTCACAAAAACGTCGGCAGAGGTTTGAAAAATCATAGATTTGAATGACACAGATGAACATGGTGGGACTGCTGCAGCAAGGGCTTCTCTTTTTGTTAATTAAGAAAGGTATTCCAACAGTCATTCCAGAAATCGCCTCTGGAATATCATTAATTAACACCCCTCCAAAAAAGCAGAGCTGCAAAACTGACAAGAGGCATAACTATTAAAAAGAAAAAAAAATCAGAAAAGCACCTAGCAAATTTGAAAAGGGGGAGAGAAAGTAGTTAAGGCTGGTATTATAGGATCAACAGATTTAACTGGGAATTCAATTCAGAGCACTAAAGCTATCTCTGTTCACAGGCCTAGTCCTGTGCCCTAAATAAAGCCAACAGTTTAGAAACTCTTTATCTGAATTAAATAGTTTACCAGAAGCCTGAAATTTAAGGGTCTGTTTTCCCCTTCAAGTATGACTGTTTCCTCTTTTCTTTGGTAAGGGAAGAAAAAAACAAGCCACCCCTCCATCCCTACCCCCTTTCCAGTTTTCTTATTTGTTGAGTATCCAGGTAACAAACTACTTAAAATCAACTAAACAAAACTTGATAATTGGCCCCTATCCCCATCTGAGCCACAGAAGAATGTAACCATGGCAACCTGTAGTTTAGAGCAGACCATCTCTTGTACCTTTCAGAATTTAAGTATGTGAAAATCTATCCATTTCTAAGTAGAATTATTATGCTGAGAACATTTTGTTCTTTATTGTAAAGGAAGGATGAAGTTGGGCTCTTAAATAGTGCTCAACAAGGTGTTCAGGTGAAGAAAAAAAAGTTCAGTTCACATGGAAATGCATATAATATATATATATATATATATATATATATATATATATTATATATATATATATATATATATATGTATACCAATTCAAAGTTTTCTCTGCTAGAAAATAAACAATTACTGGACTTTGCAAAAGGAAAAAGAAAAGAAAAGAAAAGAGAAGAATTAAAGAGAAGATAAGTCCAGTCAGTCAACTGTTCAGAAAACCTAGTTTCCATATGTGGAAACCTCAAAGTCATAAGCTAAGTAACCAAATGATATAAAAAATGGAAACTTAATGATTTTCCCCACAGCACTCAAAGATGCTACATGCTACACTGAAAAAATAATTAGATATTGACTCAGGAGAATTAGGTTCTAGTAACAACTTTTCTACTAACAGTGCATCCATAGACCAATGACTTAACTTCAAAGAGTCTCAATTTCTTCATCTGTGAAATGGGGATATTTTAATAATATGAAATATTATTAATATACCAGCAATAATATGCCACCTACCTCACAAAGTTATGAAGCAGAAGCATGATTATAAACCTCAATATACTAAAGGACTTATTATTAGCACAATATTTTTTCCAAGCATGGAAAGGTCAAAAAGGAAACAGAAATTAAAAATATATATCATTACTTAATCCATTCTTTTTTTTTCATTAGGAAGTTATTTTTAATCATTTACTACATACATACATCAATGCTGAAAAAGGGAGGAAAGAATACAATAAAAATGTAAGTTATTGTCTCCGACTTGCTAGAGTTTATGATGCTCATTTTGAAGACTCAGAACAAGGCAAAACAGTATAAATAAAAGCAGTACAGGAGATAAAATAATGCAACAAAAGATGGATATAGATGGAGCTTATAGAAAGCCTTATAAAAGAAATGGAACTTCATTAGGCATTGATAAAGAAATAATCAAAATTAGGGTAGTATTACTGGGCTTTTTCCTTAGGTATCAAGTTGAGAGGGCAATGGCAAGACTTGTAATCTTAGAGCAATAAAAGAACACTGAATATTAATGCTTAGTTAGCAAGGATAATTAGTTAAAATAGCAAACTACAAGATAACTAATTGCCCCTTTCCCATATCATGATCTTGATCAAAGAAGGCATTTTCTCCCAAAGGTTTTGTGCCATCTTCCAAGGAGTTCAGCATCTTTCTCTTCTTTTGGGCGATGGGTAACTTATCCATTCTCCTCACAGTTAAAGGTTTACTTTGTGCTGCCTGCTTCAAATGTAATCTGAAGCGATTGTCCAATTGCAAACTTTATCACCTTTGTGGATGGTTAAAATGAATAGAAGCACAAGGGAAAAGCAATTGCACTGAGGAAAAAAGATGAATAAGTAACATGATGAAATTGGTGTTTTAAAAAATCTGATGGCACAATGTAGCATGGAGTTGAGAAGGAAGTGCCTACAAGGAAACTCTATTGAGTCTCTAGTCTAAAATAGGGGTCATAAAAATAAAAAGGAAACAATACATGCAAGAGACATTTTAATATAAGAATTTACAGGATTTGGTGACTGGTTATGTGTCAATATTTCTAGAAGTCTCCAGTCTCATTAGGATGGACAATGCTTCCACTAGTATAGATCCTATATACAATTTTTGACCATACTACAGATGATTTTCTTAACACATTGGAAGTCTTCTGCTCATTCTTTTTAGTGTTACTTAATCCTCAAAGCTGTCCAGTTTTTATCCTCACCTCTGCTACATGATACTGATATTACTGATATTACTTCTCACATGAAAGTCCTTGGTAGTTTTCTGTATCATAAATATACTTCCTATGTGTCTTTAGGGTAATGTTTTGTGATTCATACATTCATAGAGCATCACCAGATTTTTTATTTAAGCCTTTTATATCACTAGCATAAGGAATATTCCTCAATGTAGTCAATCAGTCAACAAGCATTTCTTAAATACTTACTGTGTGCTAGACATTGTGCTAACTCCTGGGAATATAAAGAAATGCAGAAGCATGATAATTGTGGAAATATGTATAGAAGAACTGTACATGATTAATATATTTTGGATCACTTGCTATCTAGGGTAAGAAATAGAGGGAACAAAAAGTTATCAAACTGTGCATACCCTTTGATCCAGCAGTGTTACTTCTGGGCTTATATCCCAAAGAAATACTAAAGAAGGGAAAGGGACCTGTATGTGCCAAAATGTTTGTGGCAGCCCTGTTTGTAGTGGCTAGAAACTGGAAATTGAATGGATGCCCATCAATTGGAGAATGGCTGAGTAAATTGTGGTATATGAATGTTATGGAATAGTATTGTTCTGTAAGAAATGACCAGCAGGATGAATACAGAGAGGCTTGGCAAGACTTACATGAACTGATGCTAAGTGAAATGAGCAGAACCAGGAGATCATTATACACTTCGACAACGATAGTGTATGAGGATGTATTCTGATGGAAATGGATTTCTTTGACAAAGAGACCTAACTCAGTTTCAATTGATAAATGATGGACAAAAGCAGCTACACCCAAAGAACGAACACTGGGAAACGAATGTGAACTATCTGCATTTTTGTTTTTCTTCCCGGGTTATTTTTATCTTCTGAATCCAATTCTCCCTGTGCAACAAGAGAACTGTTCGGTTCTGCAAACATATATTGTATCTAGGATATACTGCAACATATCTAACATATATAGGACTGCTTGCCATCTAGGGGAGGGGGTGGAGAGAAGGAGGGGGAAAATCGGAACAGAAGCGAGAAGGGATAATGTTGTAAAAAAAATTACCCTGGCATGGATTCTGTAAATATAAAGTTATTATAAAATTAAATTAAATTTAAAAAAAGAGAGAAAGAGAGAAAAAAAGAAATAGGGGGAAGAGAGGGATAAAATTTGGAACACAAGGTTTTTCAAGGAAGAATATTGAAAACTATCTTTGCATGTATTTTAAAAAATAAAGATCTATTATTTAAAATTTTAATTAAATTAAAAAAAAAGAAATCCAAAAGAGAGCCCTTACTTCTCAAGGAGCTCAAAGTTCAATGGGGATACAGCATGCAAACAGCTATGTTGAGAGAAGATATGGACAGAATAAATTTGGGATCAATAGAGAGAAGGCAATAAATCAAAAGGGACTGGAAATTCTTCTTTTAAAAAGTGGAATTTTGCCTGGGACCTGAGAGAATTCAAGGAAGCTGAGAACCAAAACAGGGAGAAAATTCCAGCCATTAGAGACAATGAGTGAAAATTCAGTCAGGACATAAAGAGTATTGAGCAAAGAATAAAGTGAATGTTACTGGACTATAGGACTGGGGAGTTAGGTATAAGTATAAGGAATAAGGTACAAGTTACAGGAAAATAACTTCTCTACAACTTTATGCCTGGCATTGAGATGCATTGAAAGATAAAATGACAATCCAATGATCACACACCTTATATATGTCAGAACTAGAACTTGAACCCAGCTCTTGAAGGAAATTGAATTCATCTCAAGTTCAATTTCCTCACTTGGAAGGTTTAGATGGTAGAAAATAGGGAAGTGGCAAGGTCCAATTGCAGTAATTTCAATTATCATTACGGATAAGAATATACTAATTACAATAGAAAAATCAGCAAATTCATTCATCTGTCTAAATTTACACATCTATTTATTCTCCTTTTTCTTATTATTGCTCTTACATTATTTATCTCCAAAATCCTCCCCTGAGGGTTTATTGTGGGGCCCTGGGATCCCTCAACTTTACAGTAAACCCCAAGCTCTAGCAGGTCTTATCATGCTAAAAAGGATTTGAGAACATTTGTGGCAAAACTATAACTACCTCTTTAGGACCAGCCTAAACTAAGTCAAGCTAAGTATAAAGAAACTTGTCAAATATTGGTTAGGCATTTGACAGTAAAAACTTAGACCATTTCAACTTAATGAAACAAAAAAAAAAAACACAAAATAAAACTTGGTCCTGTGTACCCTTTATCTGCTTCTAGAATAATGGTAGCAGAATTATGAAAAGGGAGACAAAAGGTGTTCATACTAACAGTTTTCAAACAACAAGATAACTATTGGCATTCATCTGTGAAATACTTAGCTACTAATGGACAGAAAGAACTCAATCTTGATGTTTTTGCTGTAACTGAAACCATAATATAGTAAGAAACTGCAGCTGAATGGAATCATAACTTATAGGTTCCATTTGGAGAGTTAAACAGAATTGATGAAGTTCGTTTTACCAAGTGTCCAAAGGTAGGAAAAAACATCACTTCATGTGACACATTGAAAAGCATTCACAAACAGATCACTTTGAAAGGTCAATAATTTATGTACTAACATCTGTTATATATTCTAAGGAAGCAGAGAACTACAAGAAACACCATCCAAAGTGAAGAGCATTAGATATGATGAGTACTCAAAAATTAACAAAAATAAAACTACTATATTCTAACACATAGAAAATGTCTGGTTATCAATGAGAGTCACTTCTAAGTCAGTTGACTATGTAAGAACATCACCTTATTAGAACAAAGATCAAAATTAATTCCTTTAGAAGAATATTTTAAGAAATTAAGGTGAATCTAATTCCAACCTAATCTAATTAAACGAACTATTAATGCTGGAAAATGTAAATTAGCCTTTTAAGAAAAAACTTGGATTAATGGATTTTCACCATTTTCTAGGGTGTTGACAAAGTTAAGTCAATCACCATAACAAGGAGATCAAAATCACTTAGAATATATCTTATCAAGCAGATATAGCCACAGCAACTTCAACAGTATTTTAAAGTATTAATTCATATCAAAAGTCTGATAGAAAAAGATGGTGATCAATACCATATCAAAATATATGAAGAAACAGTAGAAGAATGAGTATAATGATGCACATCTGTCATCCTTGCTATTAAGGGAGGTTAAAGATGATAGATTGCTTGAGTTTGTGAGTTGTGTACTATTGAAGGACTAAAGTTATTTGCTAAACTGGCACAATAATAGTGAGACCTTGGAGCAGGTAACCACCAAGATGCCTAAGGAGAGGTAAAGACCCCTAGTTTGGAAAAACAAAATGAGTTAGAGCTCCCTTACCAATATATATTATGAGTGGGTCTTTGAGTGGCCATTACAATTCCAGCCTAAGTGACAAAAAATTTTGGTGTCCAAAAAAAAAAAGGAGGTGGAGTAAACAAGTTTATCAAAACCCTGGTTAAGAGATTTTATCAAATTAATTTATCATAAGGATAAAACTGAAGGGACAGTAAAAATGGAAAAGATATGTCAAATTTTCTATAATAAAGTGTTCTTAATGACAGTAAAACTTCAATATGTGGATTTTAATGTTACAAACCCCAATGTACTTTGGGGGGAGAGGGGGAAGCATTAAAAAAACAAATTGGAAACAACAGGCAGGTTAGACCAATCTTCAAAAAATGTCCATGATAAAGATAACATAAATTCTTTACCCCTCCTTAGGGGCAATTTCTAATATTTTTAATATTTAACCGAATTATTCACAAAGGAAAACCCAAGTGAACAAAAAATATCCATTTTCCGTATTATTGCATGCATTTGGATTAAAAGCCAATAGAACTTATCTGTATATCTTGGATCGACACTTTGGATAGGCAATAAAAGGATAATATTCCTTGTACAAGATATTTGATCTCCTGATTGTTCCTCTTTCCTGCCCATCCCCTTATTATTGGAGTACTCTCCTCATCCTTTCCACTTGGCTCCTTTGTCTATCTTCAAGTTTCATCTAAAATCTCATCTTCTATAGGAAATATTTCTTGATCCCTTTCAATGCTACAGCTCTCCCTCTAAGGGTCTTTCCAACCTCTATATATCTTATAGGTACATCATATTTTGCATATTGTCTTTTCTTTCATTATACTGTGAGCTCATTGAGGAAAGAAATTGTTTTTGCTTTTCTCCTCATTCCTAGATTGTTATATAGTTGATAAGTGTCAAAATCAGGAGTCAGATTCACAAGTCTTGTCTTCAACTTCATTGTACTTTTAACTATATAATCAGGAAGGAGAATATCTATGATTTAATCTGTAAAGAGAGTCCCTATTGGGAAAATACTTTCAGAGATGTATATTGGCACTTATACTATAACTTAGGGTTACCTGCAGCACTGAGAAATGAAATGATATGTTCAGGGTCAAATAATCAGTATGTCAGAGATAGAATATGAATCCAGGTCTTTTCTAACACTGAGACTAAGTTTCTCTCCTCTAAGCCTGCTGCATCAAGCCATATTTTTTTAGAGGACATGAAGGAAACAAAGCTTTTAACTCAAGGGAAAGAAAGAGAATAAGATAGAGAATTGACTCAGAAAGAAAGATGCTGAGTTTAGTCATCGAATTTTGGGTAGCAGAAATCCTTTTAAATACCAACATTTTCTGTAGCTGGAGCTTTGGTATGGGGTCAGAATTAAATATTAAGATTTGAGTCTCCTTAAAGGTGAAATTTTTTTCAATCTTTTATAAAGAGTGAAAATTTAAAAACTAATCACATCAGTTTATCAGATGAGAGTATAAAAATAAACAATGGCAATGACTTGGCTTTGGGGAATAATCATCATTACTGGAATAAAAACAGGTAAAAGTTTACAGAGGCAAAATATCTCAACTCTAAGACTAACTGGCTTAGTCACTAAGACTAACTCTCTAAGCCTCAGTGTTCTCATCTGAAAAATGTGTGTGTGTGTGTGTGTGTGTGTCTATGTCACAGATAATGAGATATTTATTATAAACATAATGTTAAAGTATGACAGCAATTTAGGAAAATTTTATTTGATACCACCATCCCAATAGAATAAAAGCTCTTTGAAGTCAGAATCTAAATTGTTTTTTTATTTTTGTATCACCAGTACCTAATATCTGTTAGGTATGTATGTAGCCTTGTTTGTAGTAGGTCTTTAGCTTTGTGAATTTCTGAATCCCTTCAAACTCTCAAATTACTTAGTTTCTTTGACTTTTGTAACCTTGAAATTAAGATTTTCTGTGCACTTGAATAATAGATAATAGTACCTATCTACCAGTTTGCAAGTGGGCCAATTCATTTGCTGGTTTTTAGAAAACAAGACTTTTCAGGTATGCCAAGAAGAATCATTGCTAGGAATTTTCTCATATACATTGCCTGAAAAGACAAACATTCTTTCCTATATACTAGGTTTGAAAACGGACTGATTGTTTCAATATCTAAACATTTATAATTATAAGATCAATAGTCTACCTTGAACTGAGAAAACTGGAATATAAGTAGGAGAGAAAAAAGAATCTAACTGGGTTAAATGAGAAGTTTTGAGCCATTGGCCTCATTTCCCTTTTGACAGTTTCTCAATTATAGTACCTCACATTGCATAACCAGATGAAAAAGATGTGTGTGATATGAAATATGAGATATCGCCATTTGCAAAACTGAAACTATAGAGGTTAAATTGAACTGATAATAAAAAGATTTGAAATTCAAAATTATTTCACCATTGAGCAGAATGAACATTAAGTTTGTTTTTTCACTGTTAGGTTGACACTTTAATAAATCAGTAATCTTCACGTGATGTCTATGCAGCTTTCTGAGAATCTTCTGCAGCAATCTCTAAAACAAGCTCTCTCATTAGCTTTTTATAGTATTGGGAATTTGGGGGGTATACATTTCCTGCTTCAACATGGGGTGCCTATACAGAACACAATCCTAATTCATCTTTCAGTATGAATCAGTTCAACCTTGCTACATTCAGCCTTACCACAAATTTAATGATTTCCCATCCATCTTATTTTCTAGATTCTTTTTTGTGTGGTCTCAACTTAATATCCCAAAATAGATATGCAGGGAACAAAACAAGTATTTCTTTCTTCTAAACTTTTTAAACACTACCACTTAATTCTTTCTCAATTCTGAGAATAAACTGATGGGTTTTACAACTTGGACATAACTGAGGTCATTTGTTTTGGTCCTCTGGATAGATAGACTACAATTTTACTGTTTACAATCATAATCTGCCTTGATTGTTTTTGAGCTAGGTGGAAAAGCTGGAGATCATGTGGCTTTGGAAACTTTCACTTCTGACCAGAAAATAAACTTAAATTAAATGTTTGGAATTTTTGACAATCTAGTTGAATGAAAATATTTAGATTTTTGTTTTGTTTTGTTGAATTTCATTGGAGGTTAAGAGCATGGCATACTGGATAGAAAGTCATTCTTAAGGTCAAGAAAATCTGTCTCAATACATTTTGTCTGTATGAGCTTGGACTTGTCATTATAAATATTAAAGAACTTCAGGTCAGAGAAGTTATGATCTAAATTGGTAAAGACACTGTATTCACTAATAATTTCCTATATGCCCTTTAAATCTCAAATCAATCTTTATCATGATGTTTTTTGAAAAATTTTGTATTCTATTCTGCACATATGTACCCTAGCTAGGTATTATATATGATATTGCTGTATTAAAAATAATGTTTATTATATTTTGAAATGTTTTTACTTGTGCAAAAATCCCCTCTCTGTGGATCCAAGTGAGAAAGCTGGACTGTGAAATCCAGTACTCATCTTGCTATTTTACATGGAATTGCTCGCTATTTTACCACTGAATATTTTTTAAATGTCTCCTCATTAATGTGTACAACTGCAAAAATGAGTTACATCCATATACTAAGAGAAACCTCAGCAAAGGGGCAAGAAATAATTGAAAATTATTAAAGTTCATTCTGAAAACATCAACTGAAACCTTTCTTTATATGTTCTAAAATTTTGTTTATATCTCTTTAATGAATCTTTTTTCTGTGATAATAATAGTTAATATGCATGTTTGTCCAAAATAAAATAGATAAACATTAGGGTTTTCAATTTTTGAAAAATAAGCATTGCTTTAGTACTAAACTTTATCCTTGGAGAATTTACATTATATGCAGTTTAAGCTCATTATCAAAATATTTTTTAGCCAGACTATTGCAACTTCATAATTTTGAATCATAGCTCATTAAAACAATTATAATCAAATGTTTAATTTCTTTTTCCCTTGCTAGGAACAGCTGAAAAGGTTATGCTTGTTTTCCTTTTTCTTTTAATCTCTGGGTCTATATAAACAGACTATGTGGACTGGTGAGTGTTACTTCTCATTTATTCTTCCCTACATTTTGGACACTACATATTATATTTTTATTTCAACATCAACTGGTCAGAACTTTAGGCCAATTGTACAATAAGAAATATTAAATTGACAGAAGACAGAATAATATTGATGTATTCCATAACTAGCAGATGCCAACTACAGATGAACTATGGCTCTATCCTCCTCCTGGTGTGGCATTATATAACATTATAAAATAATGAAGTTGAAATATAATTACATCTCAATGAATATTTTGCCATTATCTTTGGGGAAAAAAAAAAGATTAGTGCGTCATTAGGTTAGTTGAGAAGTCTTGAACAATGGATAACCTCAGTTACCTCTGAACAGCTCAGGTTACCTCAGATAATCCAGAACTCCGTGCAACCCCCATGTCTTCTGTTGGGAAAGAAACAGACAGCTGAACTGAGAAACTAACTAGTCCTTCCTAATTGTTTGTATTAATTCTTTTCCATTCCAAATCCATTCAAGGGAAATAAGGGTCTATGACTTTGATATGTATTGATAAATAATTTTAAGCTACACCACAATATCTAATAAGACTTCACTTGAGTCATTTTATGACTGTGATTTTCAATGTCAGTGCTATCTCACTGCTATCTACCTAATAAATTTCATCTCTTCATCTTTTTTGACAATGCCAACTTCATGTGCAGTTCAAATTTTAATTAACAATGATTAAATATCAAAGGTACAAAGGTTGAACTGAGTTTTTGCAAGTTCCTAGTTGAACTATTTTTTTAATCTTCCAATTTATGGAGAAATCTTCTAAAACAGGCATCACTGTCACACAACCATTTATATTGGTAACATAATTTCCTTTGGTATCTAGTCAACATCCATTGATGGTGTAAGTGGTATCACTGTTCAGTCCTTTTAGTCATGTCCAACTTCTCATGATCACAGGATCATGGCAAAGACACTGGGATGGTTTGTCATTTTCTTCTCCAACTCATTTTACAGATGGGGAAATGGTGGCAAACAGAGTTAAGTGATTTACCCATGGTCATACAAAGTCTGAGTCAGTATCTGAGACCAGATTTGAACTCAGGAAGATACTTCTTGCTGACTCCAGTCCCAGTGTTCTATCCACTTTTCCAACTAGCTGCTGTTTCTACTCACATAGCTTCTACAAAAGCTGAGTTGCCTATCATTTCTCTTCTTGGCTATTTAAGTAGACTCCTAATTGGTTTGCCCACTCCCTGTCTCTCCTGTTTTTCCTCTATATATTCCTAAAAAAGGTTTGATTCTATCACTTTCCTGTCAAAAATTTTCAATCTCTGTTATCTTTAGAAAAAAACAAACACTTCAGCCTGATATAGTTAGTCCTTCACAGTGATACTCCTACCCACCTTACTAGAAACCTCACATTCCACAGCCTAACTAAATTTGCTTATTAATTATTTTTGAACCAAAAATTCTATCTCTGTATCCTGTATGCTGTATTAGCTTTTTTTTTTTCTGTATCGTGTCATTAGCTTTTCCTCATGCCTAGAATTCACTTCTTCCTTACCGCTGGCTTTGATTTATTTCAATTCCATTAAACACAATTCAATCACCAAATATGTATTATATAAAATGTTCAACAACTTGTAGTGTTAGGCACTTCAGAAGTCACAAGCAAACCTGTCCTTGTCCCCAAGGAGTTTTTTTGTAAGACAGAGAAGGGGAGAGTGGAATTCAATGTGTGCAAAAATAAATAAATTCAAGGTATATACAAAGGAAGTTCTATAGGAAAAGAGAATCCTAAATATGTAAGGGGATCAGAAAAGGTCTTAGGAATGATGTGTTATTTGAACTTGGCCTTGAAACTCCACAGATTATACAAGGTAAAAGGAATTAATTAGTAAAGACACAAAGAGAGTGGGGGGCGGGGGAGGGGAGAGGTAGAAAGAAGCCTTTTAACAGCACAGTCATATACAAGGAATAACAAATAGGCCAATTGGACTATACATAGTATGTGTGAGAGGGAGTAATGTGAGATAAACCTGGAAAGACTGGTTAGATTCAAAGTGTGAAGATATTTAAATACCAAGTAGTGAGATTTGTATTTTATGCAAGAGGAGGTCACTGAAACTTCCTGAGCAAAGGCTTGGTATGATCCAACATGAGGCTTATGAATGTCAAGTTGGCAGCTGTGTGGAAAGAATTAAAAGGAAGAATTGTTGTTGCTATAGTTTGTCCCTTGATTTCAAAGGGAACCAGGATGTCAGGGAGGTGATGCCATGACAGGTAAGTGAATTTGGATTTAAATAAGGGAGGGCTGTGCAAAATCACCAGCCTCACTTTCTCTTTCAGAGCTATTTAGCTCCAGTGAAAACATGGATCAAGACAACTTGAGGGGTCCTCAAACTATGGCCCGCGGGCCAGATGCAGCAGCTGAGGATGATTATTCCTCCTCACCCAGGGCTATGAAGTTTCTTTATTTAAAGGACCACAAAACAAAGTTTTTGTTTTTACTATAGTCCGGCCCTCCAACAGTCTGAGGGATAGTAAACTGGCCCCCTATTTAAAAAGTTTGAGGACCTCTGGGAGGAAAAAGTAGATAGAAAACCAGTGAAGAAATGTTTGCAATTATCTCAGAAAAAAGTGATAGATGAGGCTGGTGGCCATATGAGCAGAGAGACAAGGGCAAAAGTAAGAGATGTAATAATAAAAACAAGTGTTAGCAAGTAATTAGAATCTTTAATCTCTTCATGCTTTCATTCAGGAGGCACTCCTTAAGTAAGGCCTTTCTTGATCTCTCCACCAGTTAATTCTTTTTTCCTCTTCAAATTCTCATATATTTATTTATCCACACATATTTTATGTTCTCCTTATAGAATATACACTCCTTCAGGGTAGAAATGAAAATCCATCAAAGGAGACTGAGAAGGAGCGATTAGTTTGGAGGAAAAGGAAAAAATAACAGAATGGAATATCAAGGAGAGGAGGGTACAGTCTCTAAAGCAGTAGAAAGGTCAAAAAGGATGGGAATAGAGAAAATGCAATTAAATTTGGCAATTAAGAGATCCTTGATAACTTTGAAGAGAATAGTTTTGGTGAATGATGAAGAAGGGAGTCCGAATGCAGAAAGTAAGAAGAGAAAATTGGAGGTAATTACTACAAATTACTCTCTGGAGGAGTTTGGCCTCTCAGAAATACATAGGGTGTTGAAGAGCAAGGATGGACAGATCAAGTGAAAATGGGGGCAATATTTTCAGGAAGTTGGGAAATGGTCTGCAAGGGGAAAGAGATTTAATACATATGAGACAGTGAGAACAATGGAGTAATCTTCAGGAAAATATAGAAATAGAATGGAATCATTTGTTCATGTAAATGGATTTATTGTGGGTGTTTAGCCTTTATTCTTGAAGAAAACCATGACATAAGGGAGGTGATGCCATGACATTCAAGTGAGCTATATTTAAGTGAGGGAGGCCTGTGCAAGGTCACCTGCCTCACTTTCCCTCTAGAACTATCTAGATCCAGTGCACAGATATAAATCAGTTTGACTGGATTTGGCCCTGGATACAATTATAGATTACATAGATACAACTGTATAGATACAATTATCTGGGTCCTGATTGATTCAGAGAGAACATAAATAGTGATTGTTTCAAGTTTGGCCAGAAGCCCTGAGGATCTCAGCTTCCCAGATTGTTTTTTTTTTTTTTTTTTTTTTTGACTTTGTAAAAGAGGCCATTTTTTGCTTGAACCTAGCTTTAATCACTGAAGGGGAATTGCCTTAATCAAAATGAGACCTCTTAAAGAAGGGTTTGTCTCAGAAAAGGGAGGAGATAGTAGCAGCAGAAAAAATTTTAAAAAGTTGCTGTGGTAAATGATTGAAAAAATCTATTAAGGAAGAGTCTTAAAGTCTTACTACAGTGAAGACCCAGTTGAGATTACTGGACCAGCCCACTCAGTGTATTTTGGGGTCTTCTCCAACTTTGTTCAGCTACAAGTAATTAAAAGCAAAAGTAGCAGATGGTAAGAGTAATATAAGGCTGAGGCATGGCAGGGCAGGATCTCTGATAGAATAAGACGAAAAGGGACTTGAGGAAAAAAGACAGTGTAAATTTGAACTGTCTCACCAAGAGATCAAGATGGGGAAGGGAAGAGCATATAGCCAGTGCAGTTATGATGACCTAGGAGTGAGAACTCCAAGGGCCTGGATGTCATGATCACAGGATCAAGAATATCAAGGTCTAGGGTTAAGTGGAATGCCTAAAGATTATGGTCAGATAAAGGAATTTGGGGGTTCATAAACATGAAACTTGTGGGCAAAGACAAGATCAAGGATATGACCATTTCTGTATGCAACTGAGGTGGGATAAAAAAATAGATCTGAGGGTATGAGTAAATTGAAGAATTGAAAGATTAGGGCACTTGAAGAAATGTCAATATGTTTATTGAAGACTTCTAGTTGGAGTTGAGGAAGAGAAAAAAAGAATCCGTTGAGGAAAAAGTATTATTCTAGAGGTCAATAGACAATAGTGACGAGAAGCAATGGTTGGAAATTACAGAAAAGTATATTTAGACTAGATATCAGAAAAAACTTTCTAAATATTTTATTTGGTCCAGACCTATTATTCTGTGGGTATAGAGAACTCATAGGCTAGATACTTCTGACACCAATACAGATTTGCAACTCAAACCTGTAGATAATCAAATATCAAATATTTCCACTGCCATACTTAAGTGATTTGTCCATGGCCATACAGTTAGTAAGAGTTCAATCACAAAATCATAAATTTATTGCCCGGAATGCTGGAAGAAATCTTTGCAATTAATCTCAATTCCTCACTTTACAAATAAGGAAACAGAGTAATTAACCTGTCAAAGCTCACACAGGATTTGATACCCTATTCTAAAACCTCAAATTTATTTTTCCCACTGTATCACCTGTCTCTTATTTACTCTGGAAAGTTGCCTCTAAGAACTACTCAAAGTAAAAGAGATTATCTCTGGATATACTGAACTGTCCCTTGTGAGAGGTCATCAGATGAAGACTGGGTATCCAGTTATCAGGGAAGATATACAGGTGCCTCCTCTGCAAATATGAATTGAATTAAATGGTATCCAACATCATAGTATCAGAGAGGTAAAGGGGACCTACAAGACCTTGCATTCAACTCCTTCATTTTACAGAATTTTAAGTAATATTTTCAGTTATACATCTAATCAGGCCTTGGTCCAGGTCTTACTTACAAACTAAGGTCTGAGGGCTAAATCTAGTTTTTTATATAGCCTGAGAGTTAAGAATGGTTTTTATTTCAAAATATGAAAAACATTTTTAGCTTGTGGGCCATAGGAAAACAAGTAGGAGTTTGCAGATTCCTTTTCTGGTCCCTTCCCACTCTGAGATTCTGTGATTCTTTAGTAATTATGTCCAATGAAGTCAGTCAAAATGACTGAATTAGGTATATGTGAAGACAAAGTTTTGAAGTTGATATCTCTTATTTACCATGAGCTATGGGTTTGTTCCTTTCAAATCATATGTTTTAATTTGTAGAAATGTTTTATTAACACTATTTATCTGAGTTAAACTTCTACCTCCTAGGGATATGTAGAAGTTTTCCCCACCACCCCCACCCCCAGTGGTATGTGTAAAACTAGGTCAGCTTTATTTTTAAAATATACTGTTGCAAGCATATTATCTCAAGGATGAGGCAGAAAGACAAAAGTTTCTCTTGATTAAATAGAAAGAAATAGCTACTATGGAAAGAAAAGATAACTAGAGAAAGCACCCTTGTAGCTACAGTGATGGGTAGAAAGTTCAAATCTGACCTCAAACATTTACTAGCTCTGTGACCCTAGACAAGTCACTTAAAACTGTTTGCCTCAGTTTTCTCATCTGTAAAATAATCTGCAGAAAAAAGTGGCAAATCACTCTAGTATCTTTGTGAAGAAAAGTCCAAACGAGGTCACAAAGAATTGGACATGACTGAAAAATGACTCATCAAAAACAGAAAGGCCAAATATGGCAGATGAAAGACATAAAATGAGAGTTTGATCATCGATGTTTTGTAGGCTGTGGGACTCTCTGAATAAGTCATTTAATCTGTCTTTGTTTTCTCAACAGTAAAATGGAGTTAATACTAACATCTTTTTCTCAGGATTATTGTGAGGATTAAATGAGATATCTGTACTTAAGGGCAGCTAGATGCCTAGGTGACACAGAAGAAAGAGCACTGGGCTTAGAATCCAGAAGACTCATTTTCCTGAGATCAAATCTGGCTTTAGACACTTACTACCTTTTTTTACCTCAGGAACATCACTTAACCCTATTTGCCTCAGTTTCCTTACCTATAGAATGAGCTGGAGAAAGAAAGGCCAAATAACTCCAGTATCTTTGCCAAAGAAAATCCCAAATGGAGTCATCAAGAGTTGGACATGACTGACACCATAAAACAACAAAGAAATATTATCTAGCACATAGTGGAATTATATTAGAAGCTATACAAATGTTTATTCCTTCTGTAGAATTATTATTATCCAAGGACTGGATGAGAGCATTTCTATGTGTATCAAAGAAAATAGGGTAGGAGAGTTCTGTGTGCCCTCAGGGGAAGGAGACAGGTTTATGAATACTCAGTACAACTTGCATAAGCAACTAAGCTTAATGGCATAATAATGGGTAGGCCAAGTTCCCCTGATGCATTTATTCAGTGAATAGTAATTATATTTGTAAAATGGTGAGAAAGCCCTGAGAAGGGTCTATAGGGAAGAACATTCCCCAAGGTGAAACACAACATGGTACAATGGAAAGAGTATTGACTTAGGAGTTAGCAGACTGGAGTTCAAATCTTGACTCTGATGTTTACTACCTATATAACCTTGAGCAAATTCTTCCATAAGTCTCATTTTCCCCCATCTGTAAAATAAAGTTTGGACTAAATGGCCTATTGGGCCCCTTCCAACTTTATGTCTAAGGATACTGTGAAAACAGAAAATAATCTGTAGCAAGAGTATAATTATCTATCAATAAACATTTATTAAATACTATGTGCTAGATACATAGTGGAGCTGATGATATAAAAAGGCCAAGAATACCAGTTTCTACAGTTCTTATAATAAGAAGGGGAAAACAGTTTCTGAGGTTCTAAGGATCCTGGGGAACAGAAGAGTATCCTGTAGCAAGAGCATAATTATCAATCGATCAATAAACATTTATTAAGTACTTAACTATGTGATAGATGCACAGTAGGACTGGGGATAAAAGGATGTGAAAATTAGTTTCTGCCCTTAAGAAGCTCATGGTTTAATAGTGAAAACAAGGAGCAAACAATACCCAAAGAGAAGCTATATACAAGATAAACAGGAAATAATTAAGAGAGGGAAAGTATTTTAATTGAAAAAGGTTGCCTTTTTTAGTTATAGTGAAAGTAGGAAGTGGAGAAAGTTTGGGAGGATAGAAGCCATCAATCCTGCCATGTTACCCATGTTCTCAGATATCATATTGCCCATAATACAAATATCAAAAGAGAGAATTAAAGATTTGGAAGGATGAGATAAAGTTGCACATGTAGGGAAGAGAGACGGGTTAATAATTACAATCATTTGTGTTTGAAAGAGTTGGCCTGGAACTTCACATTAGCCCCAAGTTTTAGTTAGAGCTTTGAAGGATCAACAAAACACCTGCATGGGTGTCAGTTTCCTTTACATTATCCCTTGACCCTAAGGAACCAGATCAGAAAGAATTGTCTGAGCCTTCGGTTTAAACAAGTCTCCTTCTATCTGTTCTATGTCATCCAACAGTGATAAACAGTCCTTGTTATTTTCAATCAGGCAGGGTCATGTCAGCAGAGTGATTGAGCTAACATGTTGATCACTCCATCCAAGTGAGCCATGTAATGAATTGATGCACAAATCACTCCCTTAGAAATGAATCACAATTCCATTTCCCATAAAGACTTCTAAGATAGAAATGGTATGCAGCTGATCTAAGTGGTATTGAGATCTAAGAAAAAAGGAATCAGATCCTTCTTTGTAGCTTCAAGTCCTCTGGGTTTCTAAAGCTACCACAGCAATTACAGCAATGAAACACCAAATCAATCAATTAATAAACATTTATTAAGTGCCCCAGGCACTGTGATTGACCTTAGGGTTACAAGTACAGAAAATAAAATAATCATTTCCCTCAAGGAGCTTGGACTTTATCAAGAAACAGAAAGAAAATTGATCTTAATTTTACTGATGCCAAGAAGAAACTTTCAGGACTCCTATAATCTCTTAGATATATTGACAATGGAGGAAATTCCATTTTTCAGTACAGAAATGTTGTCTCTTCTATGCCTGTGGCTCCCTCTATGCTGTTTCTTTTAAGCTATTATCTTTTCTTATGTTTCAGTCACTGATTTTTATTATATTATACAGATTAAAACAAAAGCAAACTTTGTACTAAGGTAGAAATAAATACAAGATAAACTGAGGCACAAAGAGAGAGGAATTCCTGCTTCCATGGAACTAATAGTTTTGTGGGGGGGTTTTCCTCTTTTCTCTAAGCACAAGAAGAAATGGGAAGAAGAAATGCTTTTGTAAGAAAACTTAGCTCAGGAAAAGCAATATGAAGCCTGATTTGAAAGCCATCATTGTTGAATTCTACTATTCAGCCATCAATCAATCAGCAAGCATTTATGAAGCATTAATATATACCGGGCATTGTGCCTAGAACAGTTCCCCAAAGTCTCTCTTCTAAACAAACAAACAAACAAAGAAAGAAATCAAAGATTGAAAGCTCAAAGGGTTAAGAAGAGAAGTTTTCTTTTAGCACAAATAGGGATGCCTAAGCCTACCTGGATGTGGTTCTGACATGTTTTATTCTCACCTTAAAATTTAACTTGCCACCTTCTTTAATCTAATATTCCTTTTATTCACTGTTGTCACTTTCTAACTGCACCATCTGTTAGCTCTCAGACAACATCAAGTATTGAGTACCCAGATTACAAAGTTAAGGTTAAGTGTTGGTCCCTTTGTTCTTGTCTTCTCTCTGTTCTTCCAAATTCTCTTCACTATCCACAAGGGAGTAATCTTGACCTAAGTCTAGCCACTAGTCTCTGATGACTTTGGAGGGGAGAGTGAGGCTGATGAGTTTGCACAGTTCTGCTTCACTTAAATCCAATTCATTTGCAAATCAAGACATCACCCTCTTGACATCATTGATTCTCTCAGAAAAGGAAGCACAGACTTACAGCCACTATTGCAATGATCATTTTCTTTCCTGACAATTTTGTGGACAAAGTGCTATTTGCAGGAAGATTAAATTATGAATTCTTTTAACCTTCTATGATTTTCCTTAAATCATACCATAGGCAAAGTCTACATAAGGACAGTGGAGATGGTGATTGAATTCAGAAAATATCTTATAATTCAAAGGGGACTTGGCAGTTTGGGCATCTTCCCTAGTAATTAATGTCCATGTCCACCATGAATACCCAAGGTAAAAGTTTGACCTCTACCTTTAAATAGAAGAGTAGAAAGAATATCAATATCTATATCTATGTACATACACACACACACAAATATATATATATGTATATATATATATATATATAATCTTATATACTGACATATCTTATATAAGACATTTTCAACTCATTCTTGGTTCTCAGAAAAAAATAGCAGCAACACAATTCTTCTATCCTAACAACATTGGGGGAATCTGAATGAGGGAAAATTAAATCTCTATACTTCCTTGTCCTGCTAAACAATATTGCTTGATAGAACTATGCAGATGAAGTTGGTGCTGCTGTTGTAACAGTCCTGGGGAAAGCAACAGGTTCAGTGAGTAAATTAACCTTTCACAATGCAAAGTTTGGTGCCTGGAAGAGTTGGATTGAGATTTTGTTTGTAATTCTGTAACTCCACACGATTTTTGCTATTATAACATCATGTAGAAGTTGGGAAAGAATTGTTTGCTTTTCTTTTTTCTCTCCAAAGAGCAGCCTTAAAAGAATGTGAGAGGGGATTATTAATAGATGAGTATGAGCGGGAAGCACTATATTACTAGTAAAGAATTATGCATAAGTGATGGTATAAAAGAGATTGTGAAAGATGCATGACCAAAGATAAGGTAGTCATATAGTAATAAGCAATGGGCAGCACACATACTCCACTGATATCTGAACATTAAAAGATCTACAGCAAGGCCCCTCACATCTTGAATAAACCTTTTATGTAGGTTTCACATGAAAATGTGAATAATAGTATCAATGAATGACAAGTTAGATGACTTATGATTTTCATCATGGGAAGAAGCCCTCACATTAATGAGATCATCCTTTCAACTGCAACCTGTATGGAGACCTCAAAGAGATAAATGCTTGGAATCCCAGATCAGTAAGGAGTTTATAAAAGCATTTCTCTCTTTCCTCAGTGAGTTTGTCACCAAGCCTAGATAAACTATATCTTATGACACTGAAAAAAAAACTGCTAGGTATAACTGCTGAGCTGCTATCACTAATCTTTGAAAAATCATAGAAAATGGGAGAGTTTCATAGCAGTAGAACACTGCAGACAAGACAAAAATCTTTCATCCCTTCTTGTGGATAAAAATATGTTATCTTGATAATAGTACTGTTAGATGGATTCATAACTGAGTGAGTGAGTGAACCTACAGAGAGACATCAATTTGTGAATCAATGTCAACCTAAGACAGATTCTTCTTAACCTTTTTGTATGTTAAGGATCTGTTTGGAAGTTTGGTGATACATATGGACCCATTCCCAGAATAATGTTTTTAAGCATATAAAGTAAAATACATAGGCTCACAAAAGAAACCAGGATAATTTTTAAATTAAAAAAAAAAGTTTACAGATCCTCTGAAATCTATTCATTTTGAGTATTTGCAGACCACAGATTAAGAAGGTGATGAATGTCCCAGAACCAGTGGTTCAGTCCTTTGCTGTTCATATAATCCGTTATTTGAATGAAGACATATAAAAAGGTTAAAGGGATAGCTAACTTAATGACAATTGATACAGCTTCCAACAGGCTACACAGACCAAATAAAAGAAAATTAATTGTATTAGGAATAGGTAGTGTGGATAAAGAAAATTTTGATGAGAAAGGTCTTTACCATTATTAAAATTCAGGTTTTAACAGTAATCCTGTGAATTTGGGCAAGAAACAGCACTTTTTTGTGCTTTGAGCACCTCCTTAACACCTCTCTGTTTAGTCACAGACAAATTGCTATCTGCATCAGAGGCTAAAGTTTCCACATCATGAATTCCCACATAAAAAATTGCATATTCTCCCTCTCCTCACTTCCATTTTTTTGAATTCCTAATTTCATTCAAAGTTAATTAAGTTCAAACATTACCTATTAAATATTTCTTAATTCTCACCTCCAGTAATATCCTTACTCTGAAATGACTTTTGTTTTATATATACTATATGCAAGAATGTTTGTCCCATTTATATTCTGGCTTGGAGACTTGATAAACTATGTGTCTATAACAGGATTTTATAGTTGTTTTAATATTCTTGATTTTTCAAAAAGTGAAGTTTAAACTACAGTTGAAAATTTGTTTTTCTTCTTCTAAGCACTGGGCTGATGCTAGGGATACTAGGTTAGGCTAAAATGAAAGAAACCCTTCCCTGAAGATGCTTATATTCTATCTGGGGAAATTGTATATACATATATAAAAAGTAAATATAGACACTCAGATCTCTAATTAACTAGCTTCCTCTGTGTGTGTATATGTATGTATAAAGCCCACAGAATATGCCAAAGTCCCTCAAATAATCTAAATAAACTTTTTGCCTCTTTTAGTTGAAATACCTTGACTGAATACAGATATCCAGGCTTTGTTCACATCCAGTTCACACCTCTAAATAGATTGATTCAATTGAGCTAGATTCTCATCTGATATAGGTATCAAGCTATATTTTTCACTTACTTTAATTAAGAAGAAAGTACATTTCAGACATAAGAATATGCACATAGATGGCAGATACAGAACTGGGTTTAAGGAACAGATAGAAGGTCAGTTTGGGTTGGAGGCATAATGTCTTCAAATAAGATTTGTATTTATGACCTGTGGGCAGCTAGGTGGCACAGTGGATAGAGTTCTAGGCCTGGTATCAGAGAAGGACCTTAGTTAGAAATCTAAAACTGTGTGACCCTGAAAAAGTCACTTAACTCTGTTTCCCTCAGTTTCCTCATCTATAAAATGAGCTGAAATAGAAAATGACAAACTATTTTAGTATAATTTGCCAAGAAAATCCCAGAAGGAGTCTTCAAGAGGTGGACACTACTAATTGACTAAACAATGGTGATAAAGATACTCATGGTCTTCATTTCTAATTCAATGAAACTCTAACTTGATAAACTCCAATCCATTTATCCCCAAGCTCATCCTGTTGTTATATTTAAGTTTCCCTTGCTCTTTTCCATCTCTCCAAATCCTATTTTCTCCAGCTTTCCCTGGGAGCTTTTCCCATCTACCCGAATTCCACATTGATCTCTCCTATGTCCCAGGTATAGGACATTGTCTCTCCCACTTGTTGGGCAAATACTGAAATAAGTAAAAGTGTTTGTCTTGTAATTTGAGGAGCAAAGGGCAATGTCTTTTCCTATCTAATCTTTGGTTATTATATATATTATCTGTCCATTTAGTAGAAGGTATGTGTTTTATTGTTATAATCCATATTAATGGAGCATTTTTTGCTGTTTTACACATTTCCTTTTTACTAAGGGTACATACATACAATTACCTGAGCATATATGATATGTTAGTCTTTTAGTCAAAGCAGCCTGTCAAGTGATACAATGATTTGCATTTTACTATGCCAGTTGTATATAACATTAATGTTAATGTGAAACAAGTGGTACAGTGGGATGATTACCTGTGATATTGGGATAATTATCCTAGCTATATTGAATGCCATTGCTTACCATGATGTCGATAATGTATATTTGCAATAATATTTTTACAGGGGCTGCAAAATTTTGAGCTGGGGAGATAAATGTATTAGGTGCGTCTATGTTGCTTTTTTTCATCCCTATGCTAGAATTCCTGGGACATGAGGCTGTATAAAGTTGAAATAAGAAGGTATAGAAATACTCAAAACAACACAAAATAGACAAAATTTATTTTCTTGACTAGCACCATGATCTTCCATTTAATTCAACAATCATTAAATTTCTTATATCTGCCATTCACTTTGCTAGGCACAGGAGATACAAAACCATAAAAAAGTAAATAGTTCTAGCCCTCAAAGGTATTGCACTTTGTGGGTCTCTGTTAATCCATTTGATATGTCAGAATTTCAGAAATTAGACCATTATTGTCCTATTTAATTCCCACAAGGCTTAGGATTTTAAAAGACATTATGTTCAGGTGACTACCATTGAAATATATAAACTCAGGCTTCTTCACTCATATCTGGTGGCAGCCAACCACACTATATGTGAAATCATAATTTTAACATTGGTCTACTGGGAAAAGTTTCACTAATGAAAAGAATAGAACATTAAAATGTATTTAAATAAAAACAGCATTTCTTTTAACTCATACCAAATAAATGGAAAGCATTCTCATCCCCCTAGATTCAGCGAATTAGGGCTATCATTACTAAAATATAGAATTGTTTGTTGACTATGAGAACAAATTTCTTCTGACAATTTCAAGCTGTGACCCTCTGAGTCACTGGACATTAAACTTATTTCAAATATGAATTGGTTTAACTAGCAAAGTAAATCTGTCAATCTAGTTGCCATTCATCCTTCCAGGGCTGTCAAAGATGATAAGAAAAACAACTGCAAGGAGAAAGAAGTAGGAAGAATCATGGAGACAGTGATGGAAGTGAATGGTTCACATCCTGCATAAACACCCAATGAGAAACAGAATCCTGGAGAAAATTAAAGGTATTTAGAATGATTTATGTCATGTTGTTTAAAACTAGAAAGTAAAAAACTAATAACTTCTATCTTGAATCCTAGACTCTGAATAAAGAATATTTTTGCCACAAAGATTGGTCTTCTCTCATTGGGCTTTATTCTGAGAAATGTGCCAGGAGAAGCAGAATCAGTACTGTGATTATGTAAGAAAGTGGAAGGTGCTATGCAGTCAACTAGTCTGCTCTTTGTCAGACACCAAAGTGATATTTCATATTCGAGCTGCACTTTAATTAAAACCAGTCATATCCTTTTGTTTCTGTTCAATATCTACTCTAACTTGAAATAACTCAAGCAATTCAGCTATTTAAAAATATATACATATATCTCTGGCTGAGTTTATAATGGTGGGTGTAAGTTCTATCATCATCAGGATTTAATTGCACAAATCATTTCAGTGGGAGAATAGAACCTCCAAGGTATGCATACAATTAAGAGGCATCCACGACCTCTATTATCATTGTGTTAAAGCTGACTAGTGTCTGCATGAGTTATTAGGGAAAATATAATAGTATCCTAATCATCATGCTTATTTCTCATGAAGGACTGATTCCAATATGAGCCACTAGCCTTCTGTGCTACTATGAAGTATGCAATTTTATGAAGGTGAATTACATTACATTTTCTTAAAGGTAATCAAATATTCAGGATTCGTACTCTATAATGCTAGATTATATTGCTATTTTTGCTTTCTATCTAAAACAGGGATTCTTGAGTTACATGATTTAAAAAAAAACTGCGTTAATTTTATTTTGAAACAAAATTGGTTTCCTTTGTTATCCTATGTATTTTATTTTGCTTTTTGAGTTTTAAAACATTATTCTGAAAAGAAACAAGTTCTTAGGTTTCTCCATAGTCTCAGAAGGTCCTATGACACAGAAAAGGTTAAGAATCCCAGATTTAAAATTTTAAATAATGCATTATGTGACAATTTTTTTTTCTTAAGCCAGTGTTTGAACTCTTTCCTTTGACTTCAGCTGTGTTTCTCAATGAGTAATACATCATCCAAACACATTTTAGAAATTAGACCTTGCAATCCATTATGCATTCAGACATTTATAGCTAGATGATAAACCTGTCTCTACCTCTGGGAGTTAGCTTTATAAATCAGTGCTTCCTGTTAAAAAAAAAAAGTACATTCCTATTGGAAATTATTGGAATTTTATATCTTGTATATTTCAGCTTCCTGTTCAGAAATATGAATTCCCACAAAGGGAAAAGATACAAATATTTGGATTGTGACAAAATATATACCTCCCTTGAAATAAAACTGATTTAGGTGGGCTTCCTGGTAGAACTTTAGATTATTTTCTAAGTTTTCTATTAATTAAAGAACTCAAAATAATAGTTCCTCTGACAGGCAGAATTCTCTCTGGTTTGAAATAGTCTATACAGAGAACATGAGCTAAAAGATCTTTTTTAACCTTCTTTAATCACTTAGAGAATTATTCTTGAATAATAATGGGAGAAGAATACATGGTAGAGCAAGATAACTCATTCACTTCCCATTCCTGGTGTTATATATTTAACATCTAATTTACCAAAAAAAAAAAAAAAAAAAAAAAAGTAAATGTGCTTGTTTTAGCAAGACCTTATAAATCCGTGCCAGAGTCCCATCCAACAAATCAGAATCCTACCAATAGGTATTAAAAATGTGTCTTCACTAAACTAGGTGCTAATGTTATAAATTCTTGTTTTGTTTGTTTGTTTTTTATTGAGTCAATTGGGATTAAGTGACTTGCCCAGGGTTACACAGCTAGGAAGTGTTAAGTGTCTGAGGTTGGATTTGAACTCAGGTCCTCCTGACTTCAGGGCTGCTGCTCTATCCACTGCACCACTTAGTTGCTCCTATTATAAATTCTTTATTATCACACAACCTTCTTCAAAATGCTGGGATTCCCAGAGAAGATGGCAACACAGCTTGCAATGCCTCACCCCCTCTCAGAAAAGAAGGGAAGCTCCTCCTGACAGAAAGTTTGGGAGCAGTCCCTTAGAGACAAATATAATTCAATGTTATTTTTTTCTGGTGATTTTTCCACTCCTGAAGGAATAGGTATGAATTTGTATGGAGCAAGAAAAAAGAAAATACAAATGTCTCTAGTATATAAGATTGGGAAGATAAACAAGATATTCATATCAGTTCTACAAAAGTCTTCCCTAAAACTAGAAATTATCCATCACTCTTCTTGCCTTGTAAATTTTTTTTTAGCTTCTATCTTCCCTCTATATTATAAAAGAATAATTTACTATACATTCAATTATATTATATTATATTTGTTATCTATATATATATACAAGTATATGTATATTTACATGTAAATATATATTAACATGTAAATATAATATGTAAAAATAAATTTTCTTATCAGAGAAACATTTCCATTTTTAAGCCTCCCATTTTCCCAAATTATGCTTTATTCTAATCTTTTATTTTGGTTTTTAATTACATCTTATATTCTGAATGTTTATTTCAATATTTAAGCTATCAAGTGTTCAAATATAATTAGTTAATTTTACCTATAGATTTTTATCATTTGTAGTTTCATTATGGAACTGATCTGCTAAAATCAAGAGAAAATTTGCAAGTTCAATTTTTTTCAGTGCAAATGGTGATTTAATTTTTGTAAATAACTTTTTTCTACCATTAGCAGATCAACAGTTGTTTTGAAATTTATACTTTTAAATAACTGATGCTGAAATTTTAAATGACTTGCCCAGTCATAAAGCCAATAAATCAATCAAGCCTTGAACCTTCTTGAGTTTAAAATCATTCCTCTATCCATGACACCATGCATCCTCTTGAGTTTAGTCCTACTATAAAATAAATAAAAAATGCTTTGTAATTAGAAAAGAGATAATAAAAAAGCAAGTCTTGATTTTAATAGTTTTAACTTAGTATCAATTCATTTTATTTTTGCTTGTATTTTTTTTTCCAATTGAATTTCTTATATCTGCCATTCACTTTGCTAGGCACAGGAGATACAAGCAGGTCAAACCATGATATAGGACCGATATAACACTAATATAATATATTGCTATTATATTTCTGTGGGAAAAGGGAGAAGTTTCATCATGCTGGGACAAAAAGTTGTGCCTTATATAATATATGTGGCAAAAAGGCCTATAAAGGGGCAAAACTAAACTGGTATAAAAATCCTGTTGATATTACTCCAAGACACTGAGCACATCCCTGGAAAATTTTGATGTGCCTGAATATAACAGCATGTACTTTTTACAGAGCCAGGGTCATTGCAAGCTTTGGCTGACCTTACTTTTGCCTGGAACACAAGACCAAACTCTCATTTGTGGCTGGTATTCAACTAGAGCTTAGTAGCCACTCACCACCTTGGATACCTATGAAGTTTCTTTCATTTCAAAGATGGCTTACAATAACTCTGCTGTAAGAAAACTGCTTTGCTCTTCAGAGTTTCCAAGCACTACAATCTATCTACATTCCTTTATGAAACCTTTCCAGATTTCCTCATCCCGATTCAAGCCAAATACCAATGGCTGCCCTTTAAATTACTTTTTATTTATTTTTTGCATTTTTTTTTGTATGCACACGTTGTCTCTCCTGGTAGAACATATGCTCCTAGGGGACAGTAACTGTTTTGTTTCTGTCTTTATTTGTCCAGAGTTAGGGATAAAACAGTTGCTTAATGAACTATTTTTGAATGAACCAATGTGTTTGGTTGCTTATGAGTGCACATATCTAAGGTCTAAATAATTTACATTATCAAATAGCTTATATTTTTATCAATATTTATATGTTATCTACCAGAATTGGGAGCATTTTTTTTGACTGAAGCAATTAGGGTTAATTGACTTGCCCAGGGTCACACAGCTAGGACCAGATTTGAACTCAGGCCCTCTTGACTTCAAGGCTGGTGCTCTATCCACTGCACTACCTAGTTGTCCCAGGAGCAATTTTTAAACCATGATGCACCAAATTTAAAAAAATTTCATCAAAACTTTCAAGTCTCTTGTTAGTGGATTTTCTAAGTACCTACTATGTGTCAATCATAGTAATAAATGCTGAAGATGCAAATTAAAACAAAAGGCAGTCCCTGTCTTCAAGAAGCTCAGTCTAATGGATTCAACATGCAACCAAGAACATACAAACATGCTATCTAAGGATAAATAAAAAATAATAAACAGAGGAAATTAGAATTTAAGAGAGGGCCTCAAGCTGAATAATTTCTCAAAAGCTTTTAAGGAGATTCTGTAATATAAATGTACTAAATTCACCTTGAACACAATACCAAGTCTAGTCTCTGGGAGTTAATGAATACTTTATTCTTTGCAGAAGGAATCAAAAAGGATCTTTGTTTTTCCCACTTGGTTACATGTACATGTCAAAAAATAGAAAGGATAGGAAATAGAAAGAAGGGAAGGAATCAGGAAAATCACCTATGCAGGGACAAAGGAATAAAGTCAGGTCAAACATTTCAGAATTCATGAACATAACCAAGTAAAAATGTGAATATGCATATAGATATGTAAGCCCACTCATAATATATGTGAATATATAATATTTGCAATGTATATATTTAATTTATTATGTGTTACATATTATAAACACACATATATATATACTTAAATTTATAAATTTTATCAGTTTAAAACATATGCATCTTGTTTTTTTCCAATGCTTTATTTCATTATTTATGTTACTTCATATATTTCAATGGAGAACACCTCTAAAACCCACAAAGAAGGAATATTTTAAAATGTCAGAAATACCTTCTTAATACATATGTAGCACACTTGCTCAAACAGGTACCCATATGGCTCTTAAACCTCTTGATATTTCCCAAGATCTTTTGCTGGTTTTGATCAGTATTCTCTTAAATCTACAGCTGAGTCCCTACACAGTGGCTCTTACCAGACCAAGACAAATGACACAGGAAATTAGAGTAAGAGACTTTAAATTAAAACTAGATAGGAAAGTAAATAACAAGGGAGCCTCTCACTAGACTCAGAGTGGGAACTATCTCCCATGGATTCTCACACCATCTCTTAGGAAAAGAAATGGTCTTTTTGAAACAATCACATTACTTATTTGTGTCTTGCCTGGAATACTACTTATACTCATGATTCTGTTACCACATTATGCCAGCAACCCATTGTGCTTCCATGCTGTTCTCCACTTCTCACGTTGCTACTGGATGCTTCTCTAAAAAGTTTCTCTTCCCAACCTCTACTTAGACACATTTTGACCAGGAAAAGGCCCATCATCAATACATCTTATCTCTTGTCAAGTCTATAGACACACCCATACAACACTAAAAAGAAAAAAAAAAAAGTCTTCTCTTCAAATTTTTCTTTTTGATAGTCTTGCTTCCTTTCAGTGGAAAAATGCTTAAATTAAGTAAATTTTTTCATGGTAGCTAGGTAGCCAGAGGACAGAGCCAAGGAGATTTGTCCTCCTTAGTTCAAATCCTGCCTCAGGTAGTTCTTAGCTGTGTGACTTGGCCAAGTCACTTCCCCTGTTTGCCTTAGTTTCCTTATCTGTAAAATGAGATAGAGAAGGCTATGGAAAACCACTCCAGTATCTTGACCAAGGAAATCACAAAAAGTCAGTTATTACTAAACAAGAAAAAGAACTTTAACTCCTTCATGCCCTGGCAAGCTATCAGAGAAATGCAAATTACCCTGAAAATTCACTTGGCAATTCTAAAGCAACATGATATAGTTGGGAATTTTTGATTTGCTTTGCAGCTACAACCAAATTGCTTATACTTATACATTAAACACGGGGTAACATGAGTCTTAGTTATCTTGATGCAAAATACAAGCCTTGTAATATCTTCTTATTTCCAATCTCCATTAATCAAAGTACAGATTTTCAGGACCTGAAAGAATGCTGGCCTAATAGTCTTGATTTTCATAGTTTTCCCAAATAAAAATTTGAGAAATTTGGAAATTTGGAAAATTTTCCCTTTGGGAAAAAAATAACAGATTTTTTTAAAAGCCTTGGCTTATTTGAATAATATCACCTACCTACTTATGAGATCTAATGGAATTGGGGTTTGGAGTTACAAAGCACTCCAAACCCCAATTCCATTAGATCTCATAAGTAGGTAGAATTAAGTTGGGGAAGGAGACCATTAGTTGGCAGATATCCCTCCAAGTATGGGGGAGAAAAGGGAAACAAGGCATCAAGTTTTGTGGTCCTCATAATAAACCTCATAACTGAACCTGGTTCAGTTTTGTGGCAGTGACTCTATGAATACTTGCTTCTAAGCAAATTTTTTATGAGATTAGTGACTAATAAAACAGTGGCAAAAAGAAAAAACCTCAGTAAGAAAATAATCCTAATCTGATACGATATCCAAGAGCTCTGATGTATAACAGAGAGCCATGTTTAGCACTACACTGAAAGAACTCTTGAGTCCTTTTCCTTTGGTAGTCATGCCTCCATCTGTGGCCAAAAAAAGTTTTACTTCAGCAATTGTTACGTGGCTATGACCAGACAGACGGAAACTAACCAACTGAGAAATAGAAAGCAGAATATGGGTCCCTCTCCTGAATACATGAGAAACTACAGAAGGAATCAAGATGAAGAGCAAAGCCTCATTTCACATGCAGGAAAAAATAGGAATCAATTAGCAGAGTTACTTAACCCCAAGCAGATAACCATGAGTGTTGTCCCCTTTACCTAGGCAAGGTTAGCAACTAGTAGGAATACTTTGTCTTTAATAGTAAGAAATATAGTGAAAGAACCTAGTATTTAGTACTGCAAATGACTGGGCAATACATATTTATCTTTGGGGGGAAAAGTTGTTCATTGCTTCTGTTTTGCTTTTCCCATTCATTTGATAAAATTTCCCTTCTTCAATATTGTGAATTGTATGATTCAAGGGGAATCAACCCTAGTATCCTTGGAGGAGTCAAGACATAATTTTCCTAGATTTTTCTAGAGCAGGAACTATGAACTAAAATAGTTTTTAAAAAATCATGCTATGAGAATCTCTGACACAAAGCATGCAGAAAACAATTTTGTTTTATAATTTAACATTCACAATTCACTGTCATATATACTAAGTAGTTTTATCTTCAGTTAGGACTTATTATTCCCAATTTGCAACTAAGGAATCCAAGGAACAGTTTTTGTTATTCAGTCATTTCAATCATGTACAACTCTTCTTGACTCCATTTGGGGTTTTCTTTGTCAAAGTACTGGAGTGGTTTGTCAAATCCTTCTCCAGTTCATTTGACACATAAGGAAACTGAGGCAAATAGGAGTAAGTGACTTGGCCAGAGTCACACAGCTAGCAATTGTTTGAGGTCAAATTTGAATTCAGGAAGATGAGTTTTCCTAACTCCAGGCCCAACAGCCCCAAGGGACAGCAGTAGCCTCTTTTAAGTGTGTTCAGAGTCTTAAAATCTAGTAGAAAATTCAACTCAATTCAATAAACATGTATTAAATGCTTACTATATGCAAGCACCATGCTAGGAACAAGGGTTATAGATAAAAATAAGACATTTTTAAAAAGATATCTGCCTTAAATTAACTGTCTCCTAAAGGCATATTGCTGTGGGGCTAAATTTCTACTTAAAATTTCTACCTAACTCTATTTTGGATTTTCCTTTATATTTCTACAGGTAACTTAATCTAAATAGCTGGGGAATAGTACTTACTTCATATTAGATCTGAATTCAAAATACCAATATCAAATTAATGAGATTTTACAGATTTCAAAAGCTCACAGTAACTACAGCTCTAAGAGAAATGATGTAGATTATTTGTAAAAACTGTGGTATAGTCTCCAGAGTAATTTGGTTGCTTTTTTTTTTAACAGACGGAACTATAATCTCTAGAGTTTCCCCCATACCATTCATCACTGCACATAGAGTACACCAAGCTACAAAACAGACAAATGAATCACCACACCAGAGCATTCAACAATGACTTGAAAGAGTTAACATATCCCTAGGGTGCCAAATTTGAATAAAGCTATAAATTTTAAAAGATGGGTCAATACAGATCATCACTTTTAGCATAATTTTATCATATTTTTATCATACATATACATATTTAAGTAATAGGTTTATATCAGGATGGAATCTATATATTAATTCTATTAAAAAGTACCAAATGTATAATAATGAAATCATCAATAGATATCAATAATAATAAAAACTAACATTTATATAATGCTTAATAGTTTACAAAGTACTTTATAAATTTTACATCATTTGATTTTTCCTTTTCTTTTTTCTTTTTAAACTAGATCTCTCCATGTCTCCTATATTATAAGATATAAGGGCCATCAAAGGTTGAATTCCACTGCAGTTTGCTATGAAAGGTTTGACCTCTTCCATTTTCAAATCTGGGCTAGTTCATATACAGAGATTCACTAGATTGGCTTAGCTGCTGTAACTCAGATCTCTAAAGTTCAAGAGCTCTGTATCCTCATACTCTCCAATGGCAGCAGCACAGGTATGTACTTCATTTGATCCTTACAACCACCATGTGAGATGGGTGTTATTCTTTTTTTATGGATGTTGAAACTGGATGAGATAGGTTAAGTGACTTACCCAGTCATACAGTCATAAAGTGGGGTAATTTTACTCCAAAGGGATGGAAACAATAGATATAAAGAAGAACTCAAGTATATTATTGAATGCAAAATGGATAATTTTGATTATATTAAATTAAAAAGGTTTTGCACAAACAAAACCAATGCAAGATTAGAAGAGAAGTGATAAACTGGGAAAAAATTTTGCATTCAAGGCTTCTGATCAAAGTCTCATTGCTAAAATATATAGAAAATTGACTTAACTTTATAAGAATACAAGACATTTTCTAAGTGATAAATGGTCAAAAAATATGAACAGGCAATTTTCAGATGAAGAAATTAAAAACATTTCTAGTCATATGAAATCTAGTCATGTGCGCTAAATCACTACTGATCAGAAAAATGCAAATTAAGACAATTCTGAGGTACTACTAAATACCTCTCAGATTGACTAAGATGACAGGAAAAGATAAGGACAAATGTTGAAGGGTATGTGTGAAAACTGGAATATTGATACATTTTTGTTGGAGTGGTGAACTGATCCAACTGTTCTAGAGAGCAATTTGGAACTATGCTATCAAACTGTGCATACCCTTTGATCCTGCAGTATTTCTATTCGGCTTGTATGCTAAACAGATAATAAAGAAAGCTCTTTTTGTAGTGGTAAGAAACTGGAAACTAAATGGGTTCCCATCATTTGGAGAATGGCTGAATAAGTTATGGTATGTGAATGTTATGAAATATTATTGTTGTATAACAAATTATCAGCAGAATGATTTCAGAGAAGCCTGGAGAAACTTACATGAATTTATGCTAAATGAAAATGAGCAGAACCAAGAGAACATTATATAAGGCAACAGCAATATTATATGATGATTAATTCTGATGAACATGGTACTCATCAACAATGAGATGATTAAAGCCACTTCCAATGGCCTTATGGTGAAAAGAACCATCTGCACCCAGAGAGAGGACAGTGGGAATTGAATGTGGACCACAACACAGTATTTTCACTCTTTTTGTTGTTGTTGTTTGCCTGCATTTTGTTTCTTTCTCATTTTTTTCCTTTATGATCTGATTTTTTTTTTGCACAGCTTATTTGTGGAAATATGTATAAAAGAATTGCATGTTTAACATATATTGGATCATTTGCCATCTAGGGGAGAGAGTAGGGGAAGGGAAGGGAAAAATTAGAACACAAGGTTTTGTAAGAGTGAATGTTAAAAATTATCCATGTATATATTTTGAAAATAAAAAGCTTTAATTTAAAAAAAGAAAGAAACAGGCAAAAAAGAAAAAGAAAGAATAGGCATTTCTGCATTAAAAGACTTAGTAATAGAGGACAGGAGCAAAGTAAAGTGATTTATTAGTTCCTATTATTATTAGTCAAGTTAATCACTGGCCCCACATCTATAGTTCCCTTAAAAAAAAAAAACATAGTTTTTTGTAGTATTTCTGTGGTAGATAAATATTTTTAGGGTTTTTTCCCTTACATGTTGATTCTTTATTTTCTATCTAATAATTAGAATATAAACTCTTTGCCAGCAGATATCATTTCTATTCTATTCTTCATGAGTCCTCACTTACTCATGGTAAAGCACTCTTGACATATGATTGAATTTATCACTCACCAGTTTCAGTCTCAGATAATTTCAGTTCTAAGATCCTCTGTTTCTATTTACAATGTTCTAAAAAGTCTGAAAGTACATGATCATGACATTATAGTTTCAGATATTATTCTTGGCCAAGGAAATAGTATATGTGAGAGTGGCTGGGGGGAGGGGAAAGGGAGAATTAAGGTTTATATAAAGTACATAGATGTGTTAAATGCTCTTACATTACTTTACCCAGACACTCAAATACCAGGATATTAAAAGGCTTTGCCATTGCAGTAACTGAACAAGCATACAATTATAACCCTTTGTAGACCTAAGGTAAATGAAAAGGGAGAGAGGAGACTAGAGATGACCAAATACTATAATTTAAAAAAAAAAAACAGAAAAGAAAGACTACAGAAAACAGAAATAAGTCAATAGGTAAACTAGATATTTTATTAAACAAGTAGTTGTGAGTCCTTGAAAAAGGAAGCAATGATTTCTTGGAGGCAATGCATATTCATGAAGAATAAACCATGCCACATAATCTTATTTCCATTTCTGATAGGACTTTCAAATAGATTGAAAAAAATACTTTAGAAATAGTATATCTGGGTTTCAGCAGGATAAATGACATTTTTCAAGCTAAATGACAGTGCAAAGAAGTACAGTCTTAGCTGATTGACCAGTCATACCCAAAGAATGTTAATTAATAGATAATGTTATTTAATGGACATCAGCTAGCTGGAAGGTGACTATGCTATGTCCCAGATCTCTGACCTGTGTTCTGGTTTCATAGGATTTAGGACAGAAAGAGACATTAAAGATGGTCTATTACAATTCTCTCATTTTACATTTAGGGAAAATGAAGCACAGAGAAAATGGAGAGCTAGCATTCAAAATTGGTATTCTGATTCTACTACTAGACACTATACCCATTCGATATTGTATTCATAAGATGAGGGAAGTTAAAGTAGGATTTACCTATTTACAGATGACATAGAGTTGGAAAGAACAGCTCATACATAATGGAGAGGTTTAGGTATTAGATAAGGTTTTTCCTCATCAACCCTCATAGAACTCACCCCCTGGATCTTTTGTCCCTTTGTTGTTGTTGTTGTTGTTGTTGTTGTTGTTGTTGTTGTTCAATCATTCTTCTTGATCTCATTTGGGGTTTTCTTGGCAAAGATACTGGAGTTGTTTGCAATTTTCTTCTCCAGGTCATTTTATAAATAAGGAACTGAGGCAAAGAGAGTTAAAAGTGATGTGCCAAGTCACACAAGCTAGTAAGTGTCTTAAGTCAAATTTGAACTCAGGAAGATGACATTATATTAAGGTTGATGGGTTTATTGATGGCCACTTCACACAATTGGTTTAACATCTTGCATTTGGTCTTTAAGATGAAGATAATAGACAGTGCTTGGAGAGAGAGAAAGAGAAGGGTGATATATACATATACTCATTTCCCTCAAGGGGAAACGTTTTCTGCATTTTCAAGGGACAACATTTTCAAGACCTCTCAAGTCTCATTGAAGGAATGTGATAGATGAATGCCATAGCACACTTACAACATGCTGTTGGACAAAAAAACTGAAGGAATGTAAACCAGTAGTAGTGAAGAAATAGAGGTAATAGAGGTCTTTGATCAAGTAAGAGCTAGAGCCAGAAGCTGCAAAAACAGCAAAGCTGGGGTTTTCCTCTAACGAGTGTTGAGTTATGGAGACCTTGCAAATCTGAGGAAAGTGATAGTCTTGCTAGCACTCCTCCTGACTTTCCCTTAAGAGCTCTAAATAAGTAAATAAGTTCTCACCAGAAATACTAGAGGAGTCTTGATAAATTCAAATATAAGTCATTTGGATTTTTCATTTTTTTCAACATTCCTAATAACCTTTTATTTTGTTGTTGTTTGTCTAAGTACTTGGTTGGTTGGCTAATGTTCTCCATGTTCAAAGAGAATCAATATGACACCATACTGTTGGGGTCAATTTACAATAATTCCATCTATGACTAACCAGATCAATATGAGCTCATAAGGCTCTATCACAGTTCTGACACATTCATATGAACATTTGGGTGGAAATGTCTCTAAATTGGTGTCTCTCAGATTCCTTTTAAGACATTGCTTTGCTCATGGAGCATAACACTTTCTTTGATGCAGCGCACCCTACTGGATACTCCTGTGCCAATGTGCCAACTATGTCTCATAAAGTTCTTTAAAGAGACCTTGACATTGTCCTTGCATTAGTTGTCCTGATCTCCATATGAGTGTTGGTCTTGTGGGAGTTCTACATAAAATAGGCAAATGTATGTCTGATATTCAAACAGCATGGCCAGCCCATCAGAGTTGTGCTCTCTGCAAAAGAGTTTGAATGCCTATCAGTTTAGCTTGAGAAAGGACTTCAGTGTCCAGGTGATCTTTGAAATCTTCCTAAAACAATTAAAATATAAATGATTCAATTTCCTAGCATAGTGCTAGTATACTGGCCAGGTTTCAAGGGGAATAGAATAATAGGGTCAGTAAAATGTAGACCTTCAGTGGAATATCTTTTTTTTTTTACATTTTCCTTCAAAGCCTCTCTAACACCAAGCTAGCTATAGCAATAAATATGTCAATTTCATCATCTATGTGTACATTCTTGAAAATTAAAGGGAATTTATCCACAGCATTTAGAAGTTCCAAGTGAAGGAAATCCCAGCCTATTAGTTAGGCTCTGGCAAGAATCTTGTCAGCTATTACTAAGAAAGAGACATTCCCCATTCTCTGATTGTTACAGGACAACCTATTTCCCTTTCCTTTGTAGAGATGAACAATGGAAGCATCCTTGAACTCCTGGAGGATAACTTCTTCTTGCCATACAACCTGAAAAATTTCCATCACCTTTAACATGAACAATAGATTCCCTTACCTTATAAATCTCAGCTGGAATAGAATCAGTACTAGACACTTTGCCACATAAAAGGAGCCTAATGAAATTCAAAACCTCTTCTTCAATTGGATGTTCAGCTAGAGAGACATTGACTTCAACCCGAGGTATACAGAGAGTGGCTTTGGCATTGATTGATGACAGTCTTTTGAGAACACTATAGAAGTGTTCAGCCCGGCTCTCTAGGAATATGACCTTATTACTAATCAAAGTGTTTCCATCAGCCCTGAGTAGTTGAGATCCACCATCTGGCCAATAAATAGCTTTCAGTGCATCATAAAAGCAATTTGGGTTGATTTCTATCAGCATAAAACTGAATTTCATCTGTCTTCCTACTAAGCCAAGAATTGTGTATCTCTCTAAGTTTCATTTGCACTTTACTTTTAATAGAGTTAAATGTTGCCTTCTTAGAGACAAATGACAAAATAAAATTCTTATTTTTCATTTAGTAGCTTCAGGAGTCCTGTCAGACCAATCTTGATACTTTCTGGTTTTCTGACCCACATGAATCAATGAGATGCTGTACATCAAATCTCAAAGTTTTTACTCCACTGTTGTCAACTGTGTGTTGACTCAGCTTTCCAACAAAGTGTTAATGTTCAGAAAAGCACTCTAGTCTTTGACATTAAGTCTTCTGGTAGTCATTTTGCCTTTAGACTGCTGCTTTTATTGAATGCAAATGTTTAGTTTAAAAAGGATAAGTCTATGATTGGTCCATCAACTCTGCACCACACATTGCCTTCATCACTCTTACATCCTGTCTGTCTCTTCTTCCTATAATGACATAGGCTGTTAAATGCCAATGCTTGCTATGAGGGTGCATCCACAAAGTTTTATTGTATTTAGATCAATGGAAGAGAGTGTTGGTGATGAGAAAGTCATGAGATGCTCAAGTCTTCAGTAAAAAGTGACCTTTGCTGTTTCTGTTTCTGACTCCATTTTCCCTAAGAACTCTCTACCATGTCTAATAGTCTGTACCTACTCTGATATTAGTAAACTTGAATTACAAGCTTGTCTTCTCAACATATTGATAATGAGAATCTCCAGGCCTTCATAAAATTTTTCTTTGACCTCATTAGGGTTTGTCATGTCGGGAGCATCCTGATGATGGTGGAATGACACATCCCTGCATTGGGCAATCATATTGTCATGAATCTGTTGTTCACTCTTTTGGGAAGCATAATTTTGATCATAAAACCTATGCCAGCTTTATGGTGTCCCCCATCATTATGGTCATATGTGTATCCAGCTGACTTTGCCAGCTTTACCTCATTCAGGGATACTATTGGGATGTTGTATCTGCTGAGTCCTCTCACAACAAGAACTGTTCATTTTTAGGTTTCTTGAATTTCATAAGCATGTACACATTCCATGCCAACTACAAATGGAATCATCTTCACAAAAGTTTTTATACATTTTTGTGGTGTTTTGACAACAGGGTAGGGTTCTACCATGATAACATAGCTAGGATTGGGTAAAGCAGACAATTTTAGGGAACTTTTTCTATCCCCTTCCTCACACTAAGAGGTCAGCAAGGTCTTACTTTAAAAAGGCTACCCAGACATGCAGGAGGCTGCTGGTGTCAGTGCTGCTTCAGTCTAGTGAGAAAACAACTCTATGGCTTGGACTGCCTCTGTGCGGGATTGCAAACACAGTTCCCAATATATTAACATCTGCTGCTTTGTCACTTGACTGTTGTCACAGGACTTTGAGGTAAATAAAAATGGTAAAATCGAATGAATCATAAATTGTATTTGAGTGAGACAGGGTTACAAGTTAGTCTCACCTTTTTTCAGAGTCATCAAAATTCAATGGCAAGATAAAAGTTAAGATGACTAACAATGGTCCAAGATGCAGTAGATGACTTTGGCATGTTAGATATGTGACCAAGCTCTAAGCACTTCACAATGTCTGCTTCAGATGTCTTTATGGTCATTGGAACAAATTGTTCTTATCTATCCATTCTAACAGAGAAAATCTTCACATGCTTAGGGTAGATACACCCCTAATTTACTAAGGGGTTTGAGAGTTCCCAGTTACCCCCAACCTGGTTTAGCCCACATGCCAAAAAGGTTTACCAGGGTTGGGCTACTGTACATAGTAAAGTTTCTTGGAACCACAGGGAAGTTGAATATATCAAGTGAACATCAAAAATCCATGTCTGAAAGCTGCCCTGAAAAGAACTTAGCACCCTTTACCCCAGAGATTCCAATCTTCCTTGAGCATCCTATCCACAACTTACATGCTTATATAAAAGCAAAAGAAGTTTTGTCTTTATTTATGGAGCTCTATAAATGATTCATATTCTGACGATTCCAGAAGAAGTTCTGGGTAGTATTTAGACGAACCAAAAGGTAATTATTGAATAGTCTTCCAAGAATGCAAACGTCCAGATGAACTTTGATTTGAAACTTTGGTCCTGGGCTATGGATTTTCAGTAGCAAGATTAAATTCAACAATCAAAATCACTCACCTGGGTGCAAAGAAAAAAAAATGTTTCACCTTTTTAGTTGACTACGATTCAGTGACATATTATTAACCAAAAGTTAATTTGTTGTCTGTTTGATCATAAATAGATTAATAATGCCAAGAAGGAAGACTAAAATTCCATTGCACATAAAAAAAAACATAATCTACTTGAGGGCAGGAACTATTTCATTTTTATCTGTGTATCCTTTAGGACATAGTAAGTAAATAAATGTTTATTTGATTGATTGATGTTATTGTTTTGTTAATAATATTGCTTCTATATAATATTATGTTAATGTTAATACTTTAAAAATTAAGGAAGAATAGGGTAGAAATAGTTCCCTCTTTTCCTAAATATGAATTTCCAGCTCTAGCAACTATAGATAAATTAAAGGTTAGGATTCAGATTATGTTGATGGTAATACTAATACTGTTAATAAATTATTAATTACATTGTCACAACATTGTTATATAACATTGTTACATACAACATCAATACATTGTTAATACAAATATGTTAACAATAATAACATAGACTATTCATAATATAATATCATATTAAGATAGTGTTTTAATGCTTACTAACCATGTTATCTCACTTGCTACTTATAATAATATTTAAAGATATATGATATTATTATCCTCGTAAAAATTAGGTGACTTGCCCTGGGTCTAGAAGGTGCCTGATATAGGACTCAGCTATTTGCATTTAGCTAATATCAAGAGGATCTATGCCTGGAGTATGAGCATAGAATAAATGACAAAACTCTGTGATGTTCAGACTATTCAAAGTAGACAAGGCAACTTTGGAGGCTGCTCTAAAAGAATACAGTGCTTAAAACAAAACCCAGAGCACTTATTTCCCCAAATGGGAGAAGCACTTCTAATTCAGAGGCCCTGCCTCTCTTTTTTTTCCACAGATCAAGCTGTAGTACCCCTAGTTCCATGAAATAAAATGTATAACCTTGGCATAGATAGGGCAATCTGGGCTAGCGCAGTGAATCAATCTCCAGGGATGTATTGAGTGACTCTTCAGTAAATGCCAAGCACTGGAAAAAGGCACATGGTGATTATGAAAGGAATTTAAGACCCATTGTTCCTCTGGGAGCTTATAAAACAACTCAGCAATTCCTACTCTGGAGATGGGTCTGAGCATTTTTAAAACATCACTGGCCTAAATATTCTGTAAATCATTAAATCCCTAAAAGTAGGGGGTGTCCCCTAACAACCACCATTAATCAAGGTCTACTAAAATGATCAGAAAAGAATATAGGCCTCACATATTTTTGGACATGGACAATATTGGAATTGGTTTTGCTTGCAAAATTTATTTATTTTACAAGAATTGTTATTTTCTTCACTAATGAGAAAGGTGGAATGGAACAAAAATGTTTGATGACTAAAAAATTTAATTTTAAAAATTAAATGCAAGTCTCAGAAAAGTTGAGATATCACAAAGAAGTTAATATAGATGAGGAGGAATAAAATGATGGACCTTTACATTTGAAGAAATTCCAGGTTGTTTCATAGGGAAATCGTATTAGAGAAGAATAAAGTGGGAATAAATCCATTTTTTTTCTAAATACTGATTTCCACCTCCAACTACTATAATTATATAAAGAGATAAGTCTAGGGCCATGATCCAACTTCATTGGTTGAAAAAAGGGTGATACAGTACAAGGTGGGCTCTGTCAGTATACTAAGCCCATCATCTCTGTATGCTTGTAACAGCAGTGTTTGGGAAAAACTTAAACTCTTATATTAAAAAGGAAACATCTGTTTCAGATGTTCACTAAAAAGCTTGCCTTCAAGTTAAAAAAAAAATAGTCAATACATGTGTGGTGAAATGTTGTTTTACCTACCAGATTATTTGGAAAAGGGAAATATGTTGATAGCAGCTGCAGTATAGCCTTGATTATTAATTTTTGTTTGTAATTTTTTTAAAAAGCAAAACAAAACAAAAATCATATTCTATAGCAGAGGTGTCAAACCCACTGCTCTCACTCCCCACACACACTGCAATTGGAGACAGATTAAAATGCAATGGGGAAATATCTAACAAAACAAATAAAAATACAATAAAAGATAAATAATGATAATCAGTGATTTTCAAAGTTGATATACAACAGCAGAGATGTTCATGTATTTTTTAGTATCCTCTATTTCTATTTAAGTTTAATACAGAGGGAGAAGATAGAGAAGTGAGGATAAGCCAGAGCAATGACTCATGAATTTGAGACAGACAATGACTGGAAGATATCCAGGGTTTTTTGCCTTAAAGGTGTTGTCCCAAGATTTTTAGCCTCATATTTAAGGTTCTAGATCTTGTAGTACTATATCACAATTTACACTTACCTCACTCTACTACCTTTCATAGGTAACAGTTTACTACTACTGATGTAAAGGACAAAATCTGACTGAGGAGGACTTTTTCTCCTCCCACTAGAAAAGGGGCAGAGATGATTCTTCCAGGACTCTGTCTAGCTCCAGCTTGCTCAGCCCTGACCTTCCTTTGGTTCCCGTATCAATTGATACTTCCATGTCAGAGAGTGGAGATTCCCTAAGGCTCCTTTTTTCTTATTGGCTGTATCTAGTAGCAGCAGAACAGAGAGAGCCTAGAAGAAAAAGAAAAATCCCAAATACCTGTATTTTGGAAAATCAAAATTATTAAAAATAACAACTAAAAGATCATATCATGAACACATAACTCATCAAACCTCCAAACCAGAATGTTCTGAACACTAGGACAAGGCTAGATACCCCAATCTATTCAAATCTTGTGCACTTCAGCTAGATCATCTTTCTACTCTATATGTCCTCTCTGTGTGCAATTGAAAACATAAACTTAAAATAATAAAAATTATAATTAGCATCATAAAGTACTTTAGTGTTTATAATATCTCATTTTATTTTTTTAATAACTCTGGAAGGTGGGTGCTATTATTATTTCCATTTTACAGATGAGGAAACTAAAGCAAACAACAATTAAATGACTTATGCAGTCATGCTGCTAATAAGTGAATGAAACAAGATTTGCACTCACATCTTCCTGATTTCAGGACTATATATACTATATCAACTAGCTGCCTCAAAAAGTCTATGAAAAAGCAATTATAGTTAATAGTTAATCTCATAGAGAGAGATCTGTCTATAAAGTATTATAAAAAAAAAAAAACCACAAATGAATAGTTTAAAAGGAATAGATGTAGGATTAAGAATCTCGTCTTTTTGGACAGAAAGTATGTATTGTTTAGGAGAATTCCATTGCCTAGGGTGGGGAAGTTCCCCAGTGATTAAAATTGTCCCCAGCTTTAATCACTATAGTTTTGCCTACTCTGATGGAGGAATGTTTATGATTTTTTTTTTGTTCCTGTCACTACTCATTTTTATGTCTATATTAGGCTCCTCCCTTCTTATCTGCCCTCTTTATTTTTTTTTGCCTTCCCTTTCACTCCTGTTCTCTGTCTCTATGTCTCTGTTTCTTTTCTTTTTTCTCCCCTCCCTCTTTCTCCCTTCCTCCCTCCTTTTTCTTCTCCCCCAACCTTTTTCTCCCTCTCTTCTTTTTCCTCTCCCTCTCCCTCTGCCTTTATATCTTATCCCTCTTTCCCTAACCCTCAATTTTCCTTTCCCTCTCCTTATTCCTATTTCTTTTTTTCCCTTTCTTTCTCTTCTTTCCCTCTTCCTCTCTGAACCTCTTTCAGTCTCTATGTTTCTCTGTTTTTCTCTCTCTCCCCTGTCTATCTCTTTGTGTCTCTTTGTCTCTCTCCCTTTTTCTCTCCCTCTCTTTTCCTTTCACCTCCCTCTGTCCCCTTCCCTCTCTTATTCTCATTCTCTCCCTCTTTTCCTTCTCCCTCTCCCTCTCTCCTCCTGTCTTTCATTCTTCTGTCTCATTTCCTCCTCCCTTCTCCTCAGCCCCTCTCTCTGTTTCTCTGTATCTCTCTTTCTCTCTCTCTGTTTCTCTATCTTTTCTTCCCTCTCTCCCCCCTCCCTGCTTCTCTCCAATAGCTCTTTTAGAGATACTGGGATCATAATTATGAGAAATTCATAATCCATGCAGTTTTTTTCTGAAATTTTTCCCTCATCTGCTAAAATTGAGCCCAATCTGAGGCTACTCCGACTAAACTGGGTTATTCATTAATCCATTAATATCTCTAATGCTCTCCTATCTTAGATAACATGCATTTTATAAAAGCAAGCCATTTTTGTCTAACAACTACTATGGAGTTTTATTTAAAAGTATACATGTACATAGAGGAACTTAATAAAGAGAGGAGAGGAAAGTAAAAGAGAGATCCATTCATACAAAATGCTTCAAGGAACTTTTGAAGTGAGAAGAACCTCTATAGTTTTGCTCATACAATTTCCTATATCTGAAATTTGCATCCCATCCATTCCCTCCAATTAAAAAAAAAAATCAAGAACCTATCATTAATTTTCTATTCATCCTTTAAGGCCTGGTTTAAAAACAATAAGGCTTTTAATATTTTTTTCTTTCTTAAATTTTAGAACTTAATTTGTCTTTCTCCAATCTTGTACTTATGATCATAGATTCAGAGCCACAGAAAATCTTTGAGGCCACTTCAAGTTATAGACAAAAAAATTGAGGCCCAAAAAGTTTAAACTAATTTATTTAATAAATGCCTATTAAATATATACTATGTGCCAGGCACTGAGAATACAAAAAAAAAAGAAAAGAAAAGAAAAGAAAAGAAAAGAAAAGAAAAGAAAAGAAAAGAAAAGAAAAGAAAAGAAAAAGAAAAAGAAAAGAAAAGAAAAGAAAAGAAAAGAAAAGAAAAGAAAAGAAAAAGAAAAAGAAAAAGAAAAAAGAAATCCCACCTTCAAAGGGCTCAAGTTCAGTGGTGGGAAAAGACAAGTATATAGATAAAAAATGTAAAATATGACTGAGATGGGGAGAGGAAAATGAATCTACTGAAAGGATAAGGAACTAAAGAGATAACATGTAAATTGAGTCTTAAGATACTTCCCAGTATACACAGAGAGTAAGTGACAGAGATCAGATTTGAGTTCAGAATTGGGGTTGAAGGCAATAGGAAAAGGGGACAATGGAGACTGGAATGGATAGTGTCATGGAAGCAATGAACATGAGCTTGAACAGATTTCAAGAGATAGTGGAAAGTAGAAAGGCTTGGTATGCTCTAATCCATGGGTCACCAAGAATCAGACAAGACTGAACAACTGAACAACAGCACAGTTCCACTTTCATCTCTATGCCCAGACTTGTCACACTGCTTGGTACATAGTCAGTGTTTAAATGCTTTTCATTTATTTATACTATTCCAACTTCTTTCCTATGCCCTGGTTCTATATTGGTTTATATTCCTAAGTACTTGTACTGGAGTCTACTGCTTCTAGCATTGTTAGGTAATTACAAAACTCATGAGGGTGGGGGCAGTTCTCCAATTGTCCTGTAAATCCTATAGAAGCTAGAATAAGTGTTTTTCACATAGCAGAAACCAAGTTAAAATAAAATAAAAAGCACTTGAATTAATGAATTGAAAGTTAACTTTTTTGGATAAATAGTTTTACTTTACTGGTCCTTTGGACAACATATCAATTGTTGCTGGTATTTAAAAACCACTATTGCTTAAGTTACCTCAAATTTAGGGTTAGAAGTGAATTTAGGGTTAGAGTTAGGATTAAAATAATGGAAATTACTAAGAAAGGGATACAAAAGTTGTTTTTCTTTATTTCAGTTTCTACAGAGTTTGATGTACTGATTCAGACATTTAATGTCATTTTGGTTCTCCTTGTAAAAGTTCAAAACAGATTCTGTTTCCTTTAATTCTCCTGTCTGGTTCACTAACTAGATAGTAGGTAACCTTTCTAGCAAAGGCAGGGTTTTTTAATTTTAACTCTGCAAGTCACTCTCTTAGCCTGCAGATCTGTTAAAAAAACACTTCAGTCCCCTGGGATCTGGTGACGTTCACAAAATGAGGATAGGGATGGAAGAGAAAAGGGAAAGGAGGAAAAAGGAGATGTAAAAGAGGTTAATGTGATGTTTTATGCATTGAAATTAATTTAAATATTAATAGTTACTATGTTACCAAGCTGAGTGTATTGATTTTCAATGATAAGTACTAAATATGTTTTTTTGAAAAGCAAAAGAGTGAAGAGGAGCACAAAAAAAAAAAATCCATCCTCATTCTGCTACAAACACATCTTACAGGGTTCAGTTTTCCATCTGTCAATTTAAAGTGCTGAAAAGATTGAAATTGAGAAAGTATACTGTAAGTTTGTTTCTCCTATATGAAATCTAAATTGATTCCATTTTCTTGCAGAAAAAAAAATCTAATCTATTGCAATGGAAGCCAGGAAATTATTAATATTTTATCTTTTATAATACAAGGGGATTCATTAATAATCATTTATTGAGGCTGTTTGCCTCAAAAGGCTTCAGTATAGTGTATTTGTGGAGATCAGTACACACTCCATTTAGTTTCTTTGAAGGGCTTGTCTCTTTGTTTAATGCTCAATAAATACTATGATGCCTTCCCTGTGGCTATTTGGGGAGCTGATATGCAAAATCTTTTCATCAGTTTACTAACTTCTAGGGTAATAAGGTTTCCCTGATTCATGAGCGTTAGTCATTACTGACATTTTTAGTACTAACCTAATCAAGCTTCAGATTGATAGAGTTTCAACATCTGTTTTAGTTAATGTACTGACAACTATTCTTTGTGTATTTTACTTAAGCAAAGATGTTGAAGATAAAATACAGTAAAAGGATCTGGGTTTCATTTTTTTTTATTTTTCCATCCAAATAAATTTCCTGAATTTCTCTTATCAATATTAAAGACCTAGTCATTATGTTAAAATGTGGGTCCTACTCTGACAACACTATAACTCTACCAATAACCCCAGTCAGAACTCAAAATTATTTGCCCTCTAATCTTTTCATATCTCCTTTCAAAAATGAATAGAAAAAAAAATGAATAGAAGTAGAGAAGTACAGAAAAAGACAGCTAAGGAGATTTTCTCTTCCTGTCTCCCACTGTAAAAAGGATTTCACAGGATGTTTACAGAGTTGACTAAGAAAGAATTCAGGAGTTTGACAGGCTTCAATCAAAACTGACCATTACAATTTAGGAAAACAAACAACCAAACAACATTTTAAACTGTGATTTGGAAGTGGTAAGCAAAATGTTAAGTGTAGGGGGGAAATGGACATTATTGCTTTGGTGGCTCAACTAATGACCAAATAGCTTGAATTAATGGTCTTAATGTAATACCAGGAAATTAATTAGAGCCTACCTAACAATGCAAATAAGCAGGACATATCAGAAACTATATGTTCATGTTGTTTACTCCAATGTTACCATTTTGGATGTAGACATGTTTCATTGAATAAAGACCAGCAGCTAAAATAGACTTTAAGTTCTAAATGACTTGATATGAGTACTGCCTAAGGAAATGATTCCAAACACTAAGGAAGAAGCATCTGGTTTGTCACATGTATTATATGTTTGTATGTGCACGTATAAGTGTATACTTATACATGTATACATATAAATGCATGTATATAGAATATGCATTTACATTGTGTTGGAGAGGAATTAGGAAATTATGGACAATTATGCTCATTGGGCAAAGTTAAATCAAGATAAGAAGACAGAAACATGGCATAAGATAAAAGGGCTAAGAAATAATATTAAGGGGTTGAAATATGTAAAGTTCCCACTCACCCTATCTTCCCCCTAGTTTATCCTGCTCTGCTGGGTCTAGTTTATGAAAGCAGGCTTGGGTATCAAGATGCAGATATTGTGGCCTCTACTCTTTCCCACCACTCAGATGCATAGATTGAAATCTCAGTAACCCATAAAACACAGAAGATGATCTTGTATAGATATGCATAGAAATGGAAATGAAACTATGTTAGGGAAAGAACAGAAGACTCATAGTACAGAACTGGTCAGATGGAAAGGGACTCTCAAAGTCAATGGGACTTTGCTGTGGTTAGTGTTCACACTTTAGAGCTTATTCAGGGAAGAGAATCAGTCAATTAGGAGAGTCTAGGGCAACCCAACCTCAGGGATCTATGCAGCAGAAAATGTGTATGGACCATACCAATGGAATGATTAGGAGTCAAAAAATGAAAAAAGAAAACAGAAAAACAAAGAAAAGGTTGAAATGCAAGAAGTAAGAGAAAGGCTATATGTATAAACCTAAATCCTAAGTAAATAAACCAAGACTCATAAAGATAGAACAGAAAATGAGTAAGTTTTTAAAGAAATTATAATCCAATGACTAGGTGTTATAATTTAAATAAAAATGAACCATAGCCATCTGTAAAAAAAATTGAGACATTTTATCTATGATTTCATTTATATAGAAGGAATTTATGGTTCAAGAAATGTCTTCTTATTAATACAAGTGATTATTTTCCGTGCCTATGGTACCTAGGACCTATGATCTTAGGGAGTTTCCCATAATGTTGAGAGGTTAAGTGATTTGCTCCAAGTCACATGTCAAAAGTGGGCTATGAACTCAATCTGATCTTCCTAGCTTCAAGGTCAATTCTTTAACAACTGAACCATTTTACTTATCATAAAAGAAATAGAAACTAAAATAATCCTGGGGATCTTCAAAACATCATAGGAAAAAATTAGCAAGAAACACTAGAATAATTCAAGAAATAAATAAAACTTTTAAGAGAGGTTGTTTGAATGAAAAATTATGTTAGAAACCAGATCTCTAAGAACAGAAATAACAAAAGAGATCATTTAGAACAAAAAATTTCTCCAGAGAGATAGAGAGGGATTATGAAAAGGATAATACTTATCTAGAACTCAAAGATTGAGACGTTGAAGAAAATGCAGTAGAAAAAAATCAGAATATATATATTAAAAAATAAAAACCATAAATTCTAAGACAACTGACTCTGAAGAAGGGAAAAAGAAAAATAATTTCAGTCATAGGTCTATCAGAAAAGCATAGTACATTAAATAACTAAACACTTGTAATAATAATTGTCCAAAGTTTTGACACATAACAAATTTACTGATTATTTGAATCTATGACATACAGAGTGACCATACTCTAGTAAAATTATCTCATCAGATGTGCTAAATAAAGCAGGGTTAGGATAACTGACAGGCTTCACACTTATTGGTGAATTGGGGAGAAAAGGATTATCTACATCAATCATGTGAAGACTTCCCCTAACGGGATTGGGCAGAGAAGAACAATTTGTTCCAACAGCCACACAGGTGGTTGAAGCAAGCTCTATGAGGTAATTGGAATTTGGTCAGATATCAAAGATGTTAAGGTAATTTACTACATCCAGAATCATCACCAATTATCTGGACTTTTGTCTTGCCACTGGATTTTGATTATTCTAGAAAAGAGAGTGGAGTTGATGATTGTGTAATTCTATCTCACTTAAATCCAATTCACATGCAAGTCAAGACATTATCCTGTAATTTCATTGGTTCTCTTTGAAAATGAATGACAAAAAACCAACACATATTATTACTATGGAAAACACCACACTACAAATCAAAAATTGTGTAAATTAAATTTCAAATTTCACTGCCAACCAAAAGAATGAATCAATTAGATAAGAGATTGCTTTTCAGCTATGAAAGAAATTACCCAGAATTATTCTACATGTATGATAATTGAAGAGAGAAATCAGTAAGATATTCCTAAAAGTAAAAGAGTTTGGGGTGCAACTCAAAATAACATACCCTGAAAAAATTTAGCCTAATTATCATGAAAACAAGGGCCTTTAAAAAAAGCTCGTAGTCAGAGCTTGAAAAGATCTTTGAAGCCATAAATCCAACTCCCTCATTTTCTAGTTGAAGAAACTGAGAACTAGAAAGATTAGTGACTTTCTCGGGATTACATTGCAAGGGTGTTTCTGAGGTGGTTTGAACCAATGTTTCTGTTTGTAATTCCACTGTCCTATTCATTATATTATTTGGGATATTGCAGAAAAAAGTGAATAGCACATTCAACTTTGAGACAATAAGAGAAATAGAATAAAGAAAAATAAATACAATCAAGAAAAGATTAAGCAATAAAAGTAATTAAGATTAAGCAATTCAATCATGTTTCTAGGCTTTATTTTTTTACTATTGAGAGACTGGATTGAATGGGTTTTTTAAAAAAAAAGTTCATCAAGGTCCAAAAAAGATCTTAAGCATTAAGCTAAAGAAATCTTGAAAGGAAGAATAAGGAACTAATTTAATATTCTATAAAATTTATACCACATTCCCTCATATGTGAATCAATATCTTTTGGAAGAAATGAGATAATAACAAAGCAGAAAGATATTTCAGTAAGGAGAAGTAAGGCAAAGAAAGAAAGGAGCTGGAGATGCCCTCTCATCAGGTTTAGAAGAGAATAGAGAACACTAAAAGAATAGAAATTTCAGCCATCTTTTGACAAACTTGAGGCACAGGAGAGAAGAATAAAATCATTTGATGAAAAGATATAGGAAGGGGGCAGAAAGGAAATTAGTTTCATCCTAGAAAGGGAAATAGAAGAGTGACACCACAACCTATTCCCTTTGGGAAAGTGCTTGACATCCCAAGACTTCATAATGGATTTTGTCAAGGTCAGATAATTACCTTATGATAACACTTTCTCCAAGTAAGAGTTTTTCTTTCTTTTTTCATATCCCCCCCAAAGCAGAGTAAATATAGAAGACTTTGCATGAAATGCACAAAGAATAATAGAAAAATTATAGATCAAGAATTGCACATTAAGAACATGGTATACTTACCCCCATCCCTACATGCTAATAAAGGGGAAGAAAGGTGGGAAGAGATCTACTAACATAGATACAGAATAAAAGAGGAAGTTTAATTTTTGTATTCCAGAAATCCAACTTTCATGGGGGATAAAGAGAGGGAATGGAAAACTCCTACTATCCTAGAAAGGGATAGAAATAAGGAAGAGAACAGAGTAAATTAATACTTCTTGGAAAAGAATACCAAAAAAAGAATATCATTTTAAATTAAAAGATATGAAAGAGAACTCTATCCTTGTCAGGTCATATTTATAAAAGATATAAACATGCAAACATGAATACATATATATATATATATATATATACACACACATACACACACACACACACACACACATATAAATGAAAACATACAAATATGTGTATACATCTACTGTGGGCATATATTATGCCCCAAAAAGAAGAAAAGAAAGAAAACGATTTATGTAAATTTAAGGAACTTGAAATAGGGTAGATATATGAAACTCATAGAAAACTTGTAAGAAAAAACTACCATCAAATTAGTGTCAGCAAAATTGATTACAAGGAAAATGTGATATCAAAAAGGAATGAATAAAATGAACAAGAAGGAAATGTGTGGTATATGGAAGAAAACAAAAGTCTAACAGTCATAATGTCAAATGAAAATTATGAAATAATTCAGAAAAATAAAAAAGTAGCAGAATACATAAAAACAAATTTTTAAAATCCCCAAATTCAGTTTATAGAAGCAGCATGTCCAAAAATAAAAACACATATAGAATAAATATGAGGCTTGAAGAAAATTTGCTATGTATCAGGAGTTACAATTACAATATAAAACTAAATAAAAATTAAAATTCACAATGTCAAGAGAAATATATAAAAATATTATACTTATAATTTAGATAATAAAATCAAAATTAAATATTAATGCAACAAATGTCAAATTCACAAATAAAAAACTAATAAAATTTTTAAATACAGATAAATACAATAGTTGAAAGCTAATTTATTTTTTCTCTCTACATAGACTTAAAAATATATAAACCTAAATAAAAAAGGACAAAAACAAAATTATAAAACCGATCAGAGAAATTATAATTGAATGATTCATGGCTTCTTATGAATGGGAATATTTTAAATATATATATTTCCCAGCAACATATGGTTCATTTATACAATACATGTGATAGAGCACAAATAATTATCTTATATTTGTAAAAAGAAAGAAATGTCAAACATGTCAGGTGCAAACTATAACAATTAAAATAATAATATAGGGAGCAAAACAAAAACTTAATAACATTCTCTACAATGATTGGATCAAAAAACAAATCTTAGAATTAACAACTGTGTGAGACAGAATAGCAATGAGACAACATGCCAAAATTTGAAGATGCAACTAAAAAGAGGTGTCAGAGAAAAAGAATATATATATACATACATATATTTCTGGGAACACACAATTAAAAATAGAAAAGAAGATTAACAAATTGAGTGGTTTGTATTTTATTTTAACAAAGCAGTCAGCAAGTTAACAAACCTAAATAAAACATACACAGACATGTTGAAAATTAGAAAAGAAATATGGAAATGAAAATAACAATAAGAATGATAAAATCATTTTTGATTCTCAGAAAAGACTAACAAAATCAATACATTATCAGATATATTGATATAAAAAAAAAGAAAATAGACAGCAAAATCAGATTGCTAACATAAAAAGAAACCTTAACAAAATAAAATCACAACACAGGGGAAAGAAATAGAATTGTTCTCAACAGCTATATAGTAATATAACTGATCATGTAAATGAGATAGAAGATTATCCACCAAAAAACCCAAATGCCATGATTGAAAAATAATCAGAAATAATGATCTTAAACAGCCTTTTCTCAGGAAAATTGAATAAAACAAAAGAATCCACAAAAGAAAAAATTCCTATTTAGGTAGGTTTAAAAGTGAATTCAATTAAATGTTTAAAGATCGAGTAATACCAGTGATACAAAAATTATTCTCAATAAGTGAGAAAAAATATTCCCCAAAGTCCTTTTATGAGCAAATATGGTCATACCACATAAACCAATGAATGATAAAAGATTAAGAAAATCATAATCAATTGTCACTTATAAACATTAATAAAAATGTTCAATAATAACATCCTAATTATTACAGCAACATAAACAAAAAATTATTCACTATAAAAAAGTTGATTGATATCAGGGATGCAAGAATGGTTCAAAATTCATTTTTTAAATAGCTTAACTATATTAAAAATAAAAAGTAACCAAAAACACTGTATCAGTAGATGGAGAAAAAGCATTTGACAAATTTAGCACTCATTCATGCTTTTGAAAAAAATGCTCCTGGTATGACAAAAGAGATATTTCAACTCATTAATGTAGTTTCCACAGAACCCATCTTCCATCCCCTCTATCATAGCATGAAATTTCTCTGATCAACTTGAAACATCAGTCTGAGGAACATGAAAGAATAGTGGTGAGAAAGGACAAAACAGAAAAACTCCTCATGCCTACTCCCACATCTCATTCTGGCTTGCATCAATATTCAGTCATTCACTTATTCATTTATTTATCTAACAAACATTAAGCACATATTATGAAGAATGCTATTTACTGTTCTTCCATTGCATTAGCATCTGGCTAGTGCTGTGGGTAGGGTGCAGGGCCGGTGTCTGAGTTCAAATATGGCCTCAGACACTTACTTATAACTTGTATGTCCTGAGGCAAGTCACTTAATCCGGTTTTCTTCAGTTTCCTCAACTGTAAAATGAGAGGAAATGGCAAACTATTTAGTATCTTTGCCAAGAAAAACCCAAATGGGTTCATGAGTCATATGCTTCTGAACAAGAATACTAAAATGTACTTGTGATTTCCTATATCATAGTTCTATGTGCTAGCATTTTATTTCCTACTTAAACTGTAAACTCTGTGTGAGCAGGGACCATATCTAATCTAAACTTTGACTTTCTCCTATCTGTGAACTCTACACTCTGATTACTGTAGGGTCTCACTAAATGGTCCTTGGGCTTGTATTGTATTTTCTTTCTGCAAGATTTCCCCTCATAATAGTAGCTGCAGAAAGTTCCCAGGGGTATTGACTAAATTAATGCTCACCATTAGCATCAAAAGATAATCAAGAATTGACCATAACGTAGTCAAGTTGTTTCTTCTAATTACTTCCATCTGTATTTCCTCTCTCGAATTATAGGAATTGTCCTTCAAATTCATTAAGGAAAGCAAGTCTTATTTACTTTTCCATTCCTTTATCTATTATACGGCACCTTATAAACTCCCAACATTGCAGAAATAATACAATGACAGGATTCTGGACATTGTGGTTAAATAATTGCTGCTATCTTGATAGCTACTTGGAATAATGTAGTTAAAGTATGACTCTCAGTTGTGTAATTAAATAATTAGAGTTGTCTTGCTTGCTTGCTATTTTTATTATTAGCTGTTTTCTTTTTTTCTTCCCCGAGGCAATGTTGACATGTCTCCAGAATGTACTGTTCTTCTTTGGCTGTTTCCTAGAGTAAGATCTTTTCTTTTCTCCAGAGATACTTTCTTTTTTTTTTCTTTTTGTCTGCACAAAATATCAAGAATTGGATCAGTTGTAGAAGAATACGAGAAAGGGCAAGTGCAGGGTGCCATGTCTAGGAACTGATCAGAATTGATATAGAATTCTAATTGAAATAATAACGAATGAATGAAATATTTACTCCTCATTTAATATGTACAGAGCATTTTGCTAAGCACTAGGGATACAAATAGAAAAATAAAGTTGTCCTTTTTTCTGTAATATGGTAAAGCAAGCTTCAGTGGCTAAGGAACAATAATAAACAAAAGGAAGTAGAAAATTTCAATGAAGTGACTTCTCATATATCCAAAACTCAGCTATCCAACCAATAGTTTTTAGAGAATAGTCAAGAATCAAAAAGGAAGCAAAAATATTTTCTTAGTAACCAATAGAAAAAGTTATCAGAAAGTCCACATTTTAGATCTTATTCAAAGAAGAACCTTTTATGACCTCACTCAGAGGCTTTTTTCTTTTATTTTACATGCAATTATTTTTTTTTGCTTTTTTTTTTTTTAAGAGGCAATTGGGGTTAAGTGGCTTGCCCAGGATCACACAGTTAGTAGTAAGTATTGTGTCTAAAATCAAATTTGAACTCAGGTCTTCCTGACTCCAGGGCTGCTGCTCTATCCACTGTACCACCTAGCTGCCTCTTTACATACAATTCTACCAAGCCAATGGAAAGCAAAATCTAAAAGGAGTCAGAGTGGAAAAGAGAAGAATCAGAGCAAAATCAAGTATACTGACATCAATAAGATTAAGAGATGAGGCAAAAAAAGCAAAACATAAAAAGCAATATTAAAAATTCCCAATATTCAGCAATATGGGTCCATGTGATCATTATCATAATCATAGCTAACATTTACAGAGTGCTTATTATGTCACAAAGTTCAACCAGAATGGCTCATTCCTTAGGGATTCTAGATAGGTGAAATGTCAGTGTTTTGCTTTTGTCAAATGTGATGGTCATAACTACTGGTCACAAAGTCAATATCCCCCATCTCATCAGCAACATCTTTCAAATTCCTTCCCTTAATTCCATTCACATAATCATCATCCTTATCCAGACCTGCATCATCTCTTACCCAAACAAAGGCAAAACTCTGCTAATTGATCTCCCAGCTTTCAGTTTTTCCTCTTTCCAACCCTTCCTTCACACACTTGCCAAAATAATCTTCCTAAGACCCAATAATGGATAACATTTATAGAGCACTTTTAGAGTTTGAAAGAACTTTATATATATAGTAATTCATTTTATCTCACCTAATCCTAGGAGGTAGGTGCCATTATTTTAACCTTTTTACATAGGAGGAAACTGTGGCCTTGAGAAGTCAAATAACTTTTCCGGGATCATACAGCTTTAAGTGGTTGAGGTAAGAATTTCAGTTTCCCTGATTCAAGGTTTAATACTTAATCCACTATACTATTAATCTGATCATACCACTGCCCTTCTCAACAATCATCCTGCTCTTTCAGGTATAAAATATGAACTTCAGGTTTTCACTAAAAGTCTTTCATTCTCAGCCTTTTTTTTTTCAAATTTTATTTCACTTTATTTCTCTTCACATACCAGAAGTTCCAGTCAAACTGCTAAACATGTTATTCTTGTTATTATGTCCTCAGCATTCCATCTCCCATTCCCATGCCTTTGCTCAAGGCTATCCTCCCCACTATATAAATCACTACCTCCTTAGTGATGCTTCTTAGAATATCCAGTTTCCTTTATTTCAAGACTCTAGTCATCTGGCACCTAGAATGGGGCAAGCACTTTCTGATTTCTCTAGTTATTAGTGCTTTCTCTCTTTTTAAATGATCATATTGAAACATATCTATTTACATATTGCCATATTTACATATACCCAGCTCCTTGAAAGTGAGATCCCTGAGGACCAGGACTTTTTTTCCCTTTATATGCCCATTGACTAACTCTGCTTTGCACATAATGTAGTTGCCATATTATAGTCCTAGAATAGAATACATAAAGACAAAGGCAAATATTTAATTTTTTGCATAGTGAAACAAGAATAGTGCTGGATTTGAAATTAGGAAGCCCAGGATTCAGATCCTAGTTCTGAGGCTTATTTCCTGTGTGTTCTTCATAATCTAACTTCACAGGACCTCAGTTTCCTCAATTGTAAAATGAGGGGGCTAGAGCAGATGATCTCAAAGCCTGCTTCTTTCTCTAAAACTATATTCTAGGTCTGTAAACACAGTAATCTTAGCCTCTTTGAGACACATTTTTATCATATTAATTGTGATAGGATCACGATCAACCATAGTTTCCCCTGCCATGGTTTAGAATAATCTCTTCCCTTGAAGCCTCTCCACTTCAAAGGAGATAATGTTGTCCCTAGAACTTGATTAGCCTGGCAATTTCTAGGTAATTTTTGACAAGATTGATGCAGATTCTTGGTCACCTATGGGTAAAAAACAGCCCACTGAGACTTGACAGATGTCTTGATGTCTCTCAAGTCTCCACACTCTTCCCTACTGACCAGAAGGACCTTCCTAAATGCTACCATTTCCTTGTTGAGTATTCTTTCTGTGTGTGAATTAAGCCCAATATCTTTTTGTGAACCATTAAATGACCTATGAGAGTATCATATCATCTCAATAGCAAACCTAAGCTAACAGTATACCAATGTCTCTTGGAAATAATTAAAGGACTATAAATCTTTCCTTAACACCAGTAGAATATAAGCTCTTTGAGGGATTACTTCTTGTTCTTTGTTCTTTGATTTTTCACATCTAAAGCTTGTTGTAGCCACTAAATAATTTTTTATTGAATTGAGTTGAAGGAATGTATTCAGACAAAAGGTAGCCTCATTATCATTTAATCAGTTCATTACAGTTTTAGGTACCCATAAGAGAATATAATTCCATTTTGATGTCTCTTACCCTTGTTTCCCTACAAAACACACCTATATATTCATCTAGCTAACATCACTTAAGGCTTTTAAAATGCTGGCTGGAAGCAGACTTTTTCCCATGTCTCAACATACAGATTTTGAATTCAAAAAGCTATGCTATAAAAGGAATGTATCACAAAATGATTACGTTAATAACTGATTACCCAAAAAGCCCAATTGTGTCATGTTTGCAGTTTCTGTTCTTCCTTCCACTGCCCTAATGATATTTGTGCATGATTTCCTTGCATCAGTCACTCAAACCACCCTGTTTCAAGTTCTGCCAAGTATCAAAAATAACATTAAATGCATTCTATATGATGTATCTATATTTAATGATAATGGATGAGATCTATTATGACTTTTTTTTTTATTTTGTCTGTTTCTCCTCTTGGAAAAATGCCTCATTTGATGTCTGTCTGTGTTTATACTCCTCGTTTTGAGAATATAAATTCATGAGAAGCAAAAATCATTCTTAGGCTAATTTCTGCAAAGTCTCTACTACTTGGAGGAAATTAACAATAAACTTATGTTGAGAAGAACTGGCTTCTATAAGTTAGAACATAAACAATGGCTGTATGAAAACACAATGCCTCAAAAATGGAGACAATGAAGCTTGTATAAAGGAGGCCTCTTTGTCCCAGATACAAGAAAGGCAATAAACAGAAAGAGCTAGAAGTACTAAAGGAATTTTGCCAAAACCTGTGTTGATCCTTCTCTAGTCTCCTCATGATAGGTGCAAAGTTACTTGGGGTCTTCTTACTCAAGACTGTTGAATTCACAAAAAGTCCCAGGTCTTTTTTTCTTTTTGAATATAAAGCTACCTATCCAAATTAACTATAAGACTCCAACTCATCATTAAATTCTAGGTAGAGCTAGTCTAGCGTAATTTTGTCCTGTCATCCCTACCAGAATTAGAATTAAAATGAATTGATTCTCAAAGTAGCAGAATATAGATAGGTAGGTACACATATACCCCTCTCCCTCCCTCTCTCTCTCTCTCTCTCTCTCTCTCTCTCTCTCTCTCTCTCTCTCTCTCTCTTTCTCTCTCTCTCTCTCTCTCTCCTTTTTCTTCTTTTTTTCCTGAGGCAGTTGGGGTTAAGTGAATTGCCCAGGGTCACACAACTAGGAAGTGTTAAGTATCTGAGATCAGATTTGAACTCAGGTCCTTCTGACTTCAGTGCTGGTGCTCTATCCACTGCACCACCTGTCTGTCTGTCTCTGTCTGTCTCTCTGTCTCTGTCTCTGTCTCTCTGTCTTTCTGTCTCTCTCTCTCCCGTTAACCTTTTTTCTCTTCTGTCTCTCCCTCATTTTCCCTCTTTTTATCTCCTTTTCTTCCTTTATCACCACATTCTCTACACACATGTATGTGCATGTATGTATACATATGTGTGCATATGTATAATGCATTCTCCCTACTTCCTGCCAGAGACACAAGGAATTGAAAACACAGAATCAGACATATATTTTGGATGTGGTCGATAAAGCAACTTACTTTGCTTGACTATGAATAGCTATATCTAGATTATACTCCAGACTTTCTCTTCTATGCCCCAGGAACTTCTTAATCCTTGGAGATCACTCACTCCAATGCTAGTATTCACACATTGGAAATACCCACTAACCGTGCCACCTCTTCCTCTGATTGGATAAATCCTCCAAAAACTTCCACTTAGGGACAGTGCCCAGACCAGTCATTTCTCAGACTGCACTCAGAACTTTCTCTACCATGTCCCCATTCTCTCCCCCAGCCAACTTTCAGCTCCTTTTTATAAGCTATCCCCCACACACACACATTGGATTATAAATTTCATATGGGCAAGAACTGTACTTTTTTTTCCTCTTTGTATTTGCATTCTTTTCACTTAGCACAGTGTCTGGTACACAGTAAGTATTTAATAAATGTTTGTTGACTAAATTGCATTTTTTATAAGAATCCTTTTCCCTGTTCAATGGGTAGGGTGGAAGAATTAGAAATAAAATAATTCTTAGTAAGAAAAATTAAATCATTTTTTAAAAATAAAAGGAATAAATCTCAGCTAAGAGAACTTGGCCACCCTCAGTTTATAACACTTGCCTCCTTATCTGGATGTGGTATCCCAAGTCCCAAATAGCTAAAAGTCATTCCTTTTCAGAGCTCTTTCTATAGCCCCTCTAGCAATGGTTCAAAATAGCTGGCAGATGACCCCAAAGAGACAAAGCCCAAAAACAGGCAATAGGGAGTAAACCCAAAAGTAACTGTCACAATCTCAATGAAGGATCAAGATACCAGAAGAGACAAAAACTTAGGTTTAATCAGAGGTTTACTTCCCAGTAGTGAGCAAGATTAGATAGAAAATAGAAACGGAGGGGGGGGGGGGGGGGGGGAGGGGGGGAGGGGTTGACCTAGAGAAAATCACATGTTGTAATGAGATCACAAAATAATCAATAATCCTACAATTTCAAAGATGTGAGAAGGTCCTCCATACGTATGGGTCTGATCATAAATGTTCCTAATCCCATGTATGATCTTGATGCATTGCATTCTTACCATTTCATTTTTCCACTGATGATATATGTATTTGTGGGAGATATCCCTCACAAATACATGTATTCCCACAAATACATGGGAGATATTCCTCAGGTTTGGGAAGGAATGTTCTATTTCTACTTTTCTTACCATATTTTATTAGATGCCTTTGATTTGAACCAATTGTGTCATCTGGCTTACTAGTAAAAGTGTATCAGTAGAGTCTTATGCAGTATCATACTTTGAATGGATATAGGTACAACAGTCACCCTTGACGTTGAAGTAACTGTCCTGAGCTAACAATTGCTATATTTATTACCAATAAACTCTATATTAACAGATCCACTGAATAAGATATTTTTCCTGTTCTTTAAAATCTTAAGCCAGACTAATAAACCAAAATGTATATGGAAAATTAAGTGTTCTGGGGAAAGAGGCAGCTATGGCAATTCTGCTCTTTTACTTACTGATTTTGTAGCACTCCATGATGAGAGCTAAGTTGTAGACAATGTGACTGTCACTCCTATATAATAAAAAGGGAAAAGGGGGAGGGGCACGGGTAAATATTTCTCCTCTTTTTTAAATATGTATAATTTATATTCTTCAATCTTCAAGAGCCAAAAGGAAGACTTTTTGCCAATTATCATTATATGTAGTGATTCTGGTTTCTTTTCACTTCGGATGAGAATTTTTTGCAAAAGAATAGTGAAGTGGAAAGACCACTGGAGCAGGAGACCAACTAGCTCTATTTCTGATTCTGTGAGTTTGAGTAAATCTTTGTTTCCTTCCCAGTAAAGTGGTAGCTGTGATATCTGCCCTACCTATTTCACAGGGTTGCTATGGGTACGAAATGAGATTGGATATGGGAAAGAACTCTGGAAAAAAAAAAATTAAGTACTATGCAAATGCAAGGTATCTGAGATGTAGTAATTGAAGCTGGGAAATGAGAATGAGAGCCAAATGATGATCGGCTTCCTTTCTTCCCTCTCTTCCGATGCCATCGTTATTATTAGCTAAGTGCATCAGACTAGGGAGCAGACATCACTTGTGCATAGTTCTACAGGAAGCATAATAGGTTTCATACCTGGAAGAAGCAGTTGGAATCATCTATTCTGGGGTTCCAAATCCCATTTTGATGTCATGGACTGTTTTGACAGTCTGATGAAACATATGGGTCTTTTCTCAGGGAAAAAAAGTCTTAAATGCATAAATCAACATACATGGGATTACAAAGGAAATTAATTATACTGAAATAAAGTTTTTAAAACATTTTTAAAGCTTAGAAGGAAAGCAGGGACCTGGAAAAAATGCTTATAGCAAGTTTCTCTAATAAAAGCTTCATTGTTCAAATATATATTTCTTAGTCAAATTTACAAGAATATGAGGCATTTCCCAATTGCTAAATGTTCGGAAGATATAAACAGGCAATACATTGATCTGCTGTGAATGTCTTAGCTATCCTCAGCAATACAATGATCCAAGATGTTGCCAAAGTACTAATAAAGAAAGATATCATCCACCACCAGAGAAAGAACCAATGAAGTCTGAATGAAATTCAAAACATACTTTTAAAAAAATTTCTTAGGGGAATTTTGGATCTGTTTTCTTTTGCAACATGACTAATATGTAAATATGTTATACATCATCTCACATGTATAATCTATATCAAATTCCTTGCTTTCTCAAAAGGAGGTGCTGGAGGGAAAAAATTAGAACTTAAAACTTTCAAAAATTAATATTATTTTTTACAAGCAATTGAGAAATAGTGAAATAAAAATGTCAGGGGAAATTTATTTTAAGTTTAGAATATCCAGGCTAAGAAAGCCTGATCTAAAGCAATTTCTTGGTTGTACAGAGTATTTATAAATTAACTCATTATTTTTCCCCTGAAACTTCTACCACTACTACCTTCCCTGTAAAGGACTACACGATTCTCCCTGTCCATCAGGATCACAATCTTGGAGTCATCTGAGACACCTCACTATCTCCCAACATCCCATCCTACTCCATCCAATTTGTTTACTATGTCAATTTCATCTCTCAAATATGTCATCTTCTGTCTTTTGGCACTGCTAGAGTAAGCCCCTATCATTCCACACCTATATTGCAAAAGCTTTCTGGTGGGTCTGTCTGCTTAAAGTCCCTCCCCATTCTAGCCCATCCTTCAGTCACCAGTAATTTGCCTAAAACACAGGTATAATCATATCACACACACCATCCCCCACTACTGGCTAAATTCCAGTGGTTCCTTATCACTTTCAGAATCAAACACATAATGTTTCATTTGCCACTCAAAGCTTTTTATAACCTAGCCCCCGCCTACTTTTCCAGTCTCCTAATCTCTTATTCCTCTACACTTACTCATTGTTCCAGTGACTGCCTTTCTAGCTGGTTCTATGAACCATATACACCCTTCCTATGCCTAGAATGCTCTCCATTTTCTACTACCTCTGACTTCTAATCTGATTTCCTTTAAATACTAACTAAAACCTTTTTTTTTTTTACTGGTAGTCTTCCTCAACCCTTTTTAAATCTATTTGCCTTCCATTAGGCTCTAAGTTCCTTGAGGTCAAGGACTTGAAATGAAAGTTTCTGGAGTCCTTTGCCATTTTGTTTTTATCCTGAATGCAAGGCACAGTGAGTGCTTAATAAATGTTGATTGAAAATAGTTAACATTTACATAGCACTTGAAGGTTTTCAAAGGCTTTACCAATATTATCTCATTTTAGATTCCCAATAATCCCAGGAGGTAGATATTGTTATTATTATTCTAGTTTTACAGTTGAAGAAATTGAGGCAAACAGGGTTGAGTGGCTTGCCCAAATTCACAGTTAAGTGTCTGAATTTGGATTTGAACTCAAGTCTTTTTGACTCCAGGTTCAACACTCCCCTTACTGGACCACCTAATTATCTCTTCCCTTAGATGCCATAAAGGAAATTCAGAGAAGTTAAGTGACCTATTGAAAGTAACACAGAGTCAAAAGCAGGGCCAGGACCAGTTAAGTTTCATTTGGATATTATTTTTAATGTTTTCAGGAACTGGTTTTGATTAGGGATATAAGGACTATCTCTAAAAAGCAAGCAGTTCAATATAGGATAACATTGTTAGACAAAGTTTCTCTCTCTCTCTCTCTGCATCTGTCTGTGTATCTATCTCTCTCCCTCCCTTTCTATCTGTTTCTGTCTCTGACTGTCTGTCTGTCTCTCCCTCCCTTTCTCTCTCTGTCTCTCCTCTTCACTTTATCTTTCTCCCTCTCTGTCTCTCTATATCTCTATGTGTGTGACTCTGTTTCTGTCTCTCCCTCTCTTTCTCTCTCTCTGTCTTCTTTATTCTCCTCCTTCATCCCTCTTCCTCTCAAAACACATAGTCATTCAACAAAACTTCTATTTCCCAATTCAGTTTACTGATAACTATCTCAAGTTTTAATAATACCTTACTGCAGAAACTCAGCATTTTTTATATGTGCCACAGATGTCCTTCACTATCTAAACTCTTTTTCATAATAATTGTTCTATGCATAAAATAAAAGAAAATCAATTATATTGAAATACAATTATTATTTTTTAAGCTTACAGAACCTAGCTTTAAATTCCTGAACATGAAACCAGAGAGAAAGGGATAAGATAATTCCTTAACCCAAATGTTAAAGTTAATATGTTAGAATTTCAGGTACAAGACTGGGAAAGATATTTTGGCCAATCATGCCACACAGGTGACAACCTATTCCACTATGGGTAAGATTTGCCCAACCTACAAGTCCCAAATTTATACCAGAAGGTAAGTTAGAACAAGAGCCATATGGTGATTGGCTTCCTATGGGATACTTTTGGCTTTTAAAAAATAATTTCTTATTGAAATGAATAATAATTTTAATATTTAGAAGTTACATTCTGAATTACTTTTGCTTGTTCATTGTTGGTACTCTCAGTCTGATGAGTCTAAGAGTCAGCCTTGAGGAGCCTTTTCAAGATACAGCATATCGTCTTATCACTCGATGACTCATGAACAGGCACATGATGACTCACACATTGCTTCTGTCATAACATATCAGACATGAGCCAAAAGTCTTCAGTTATATGAAGAGATGTTGGATAAGTGACGGTGAGCAGCTTTTCACTGTTTCTTCTGGGAATTAAAAATAAAAGAAACAGTAATGGACGAGGTTGCAGTAATGAACTAGACATTTGTAAGAACTTACCAACTGTAAAAATAGCAAGAGACTGAAATTCACCATCCAGTGAGAACACAGAGAAATGATTACAAGCTTCATGTGCAAAAACATATTTATCATTTGCCAGAAGGTTTATGAGAACAGGAAGTGTGGACAGCCAAGCCCCAGATCAAAACATAGTATAGTGTATTTGCCCCTTCCTATTGTCAGTCTCATCAAACACTTAGGGAGGAATATGGGGAAAAGCAATCAGCTTAATTATCAGGTACTCGTTTTTTTTTTTTTTTTTCCCTACTGATTTGGGATTCCTGTTGTAATTTTCTCCAGAGATTTTTGTATATAGGTAAATCATTAGTTTTCTAGGATAGTTAAAATTTAGCTCTTCCTAGAGAAAAGGGGTGAACTAGAAAATCTTATGATGTCCTTTCATCTTCTCATGAAGAACATTAGAATGTTCTGGTCCTGACCTCAACCCTGTCTAGCTATGTTATCCTGGGCAAGTTGTTTCACTTCTATAGACATCTTAAGCTCAACACAACCAAAATAGAAGTCATCATTTTTGCCTCCAAATTTATCTCTCTTGTTAATTTTTCCTGTCTCTATTGAAAGTACCACCATCTTTCCAGTCAATTTCTCACTCTCTCTTACACCAGTGTGGATGCTGTTTTTTCTATATATTTCATGTCTTTCCCTTTTCCCTCTCTCCCACAATCACTACCATAGTTCAGGTCTTCATCACCTTTTACCTAGATTATTAGTAGCCTTCTAATTGGTCTTCCTGCTTCATCTTTCCCTATTCTACTCCATCATCAATTCAACTGTCAAAGTTATTTCCTAAAAGTGTACATTTGATTTTGTCACTTAATTATTCAACAAATTCCACTGATTCTTGATCATGATATATGCATAGACTATGGAACAATAATCCATGCTTGCCTAGGCTCCCTATGACTTTTTAAGATTAAATACAAATTCCCTTATTTGACTTTTAAAGTCCTTCACAATGTGACTGCAACCTATTTTCCCAAACTTATTGCGCATATAACCTCAGTCCCAAAATCCATTGGTAAGAGACTGTCTCCTGATTACTGGAGATAGATGTTCTGCTCTTACATGAAGAATAAGGCAGAGATCTGGAGACTAGAAGAGAGGAGATCTCTTCAAACTTCATTAAGCTTTTTTTCAAGTTGAATATCTTTGAGCATAGCAGTCACGTGGGGTAATTTTAGGTTCAAGACAGAAGATGGAAGATGGCAATCTTCACTTCATGTTGTCAAAAGAAAAGACTGTGGGGAAAAACTGGCATGTGAAGACTGCAGCTCTTTTGCTTCTTCCAGATTCATTTTTTTCCCCAAGGAGGTGAAATGGATTTGGCTTCTTCCATCTTCTCTCTCAAATGTAGAAGCCATAACTGGCCAAAGATACTCAGCTCACAGAGCTCTCCTCTCTCCCAGTCTCTCAAACTCCACACCACCCTCATGCAGATTTCCACCGATCAGGAAACAGTCTCATACCAATGGGCTTTAGGAATTACTACCCTTCTCTAATTTCAGTCAGATTGATCTTGTTCCTCACACATGGCACTCTATCTTCCATCTCTGAAGCTTACAGAGGTTGCCCTTGTTTAGAATGCATTTCTTCATTTCTACCTCTTAGAATCCTTAGTTTTCTTCAAATTTCAGTTCATGTCACCTTCTACTTGAAACTTTTCTCAACCAGCTCCCATCCAGCTGCTAATGCCCATACTTGTGTCTTGGGTTTATTTTGTATGTATACTGCATAAAATGAAACTCTCTAAGGTAATGAGTTGCAGATGATGCATCACTTTGAATCCTTGGGGCGAATTTCTCATAGATGCAAAAGCACAGGTTATATACATATGTGTGCATTTATTATGTGTATACATGTGTATACATATATGTTATATGTACTTTTACATGCATAAGTTACCTCCCTGATGGCATATAAGCTCTTTGAGTCCAAGGACTATTTAATTTCTGTCTTTGTATCTCTGGCTTTAGCACCATACCCACATGCATTGTTGATTATTAAAATCTTATTTATTGATTAATTAATATCTGGGCTTCCATCACTAATCTACAAATCAAGGACTTGGATCAGAGGATCTCTAAGACCTCTTTAATCACTAAATTTTTGTTGAATGAATTAGATGATATTATCATAAATTTCTATAATTATCTTCTTTGAAACTGAAAAAAAAAATCCTTCAGCTGTTTGAATGTCTCAAGAGATAGGATTCTCTACCACCTATTCAGATGGGCCTTAGAGCTAATCATTTGAAGCTGAGAGGTATTTCAAAATGATCTTTGAGTTTAACCAAGTGTTTGCTTTTTGATGCTACTTACCTCTAGTTTAATGGAAATAATTGGATCTTACTATAAGGAATTCTTTAATCATTTTGTGGCTAAAATGAATTTTAATGGTAGATGAATCTAACTTGCTAAAAACCAGCTACCACTGCAATACAAAAATGGGATCTCTATTTTTAATGCAACCTAACTTTCTAGTAGCTAAGTTCAGCCTCCAAACTGCATTGCAAGGGAGAAAATGTCTGAAAAGGACTACAATAGGCCAGAAGTTTCTAGGACCTTGTTTATCTAGCCTTCCTAGAAATCAGGATTGCAATGAGATTTAATTCCCTATCCTCAACCAGGGTTAGAACTTTATCAGGCCTGTGCAAGGGCTGAGTGCTGCTAGTTCAAGAAGGAAATCCTCTAAATGATTTGGTAAATGCTAAATGGAAAGCCTTGGATATCTGACATGAAATTCAAAAAGTAATAGCAGCAGTAATGCAAAAAGGAACTTGGGTGTCTCCCGGGAAGGCATGTTAGGCTAAGTGAAAGATCGCAACAGTTTCAGCAGCTGAAACCCTGAACCACTTTCACAGAGCCAAAGTCCTGCCATCTTAGAGACATTAATGGAGCCCGGATGGGAATGATTTCCTTGCTTCATCATGGAAAACGGCAAGCCACACGTTGATGTATTTACTTCTTTTTGTTATAATCAAAAATGGTTCCACAGATAAGTGTCCTGCCATTACATGTAAAAATAGTTTTGAATCTTTTTTTTTTCTTGCTTGCAGACACTCTGTCTTCAAGCACCTATAGAGCTTGAGCTAAACATTCTGTGCTCTTTCCAGTAATCAGGGTTCAATCCAGTCAAACATAAGTTTGGCTCAAAAATGGCAATTCAATTTGGCTCCATATATATAAATTGAACCTAAATTTCCATAATAAGGAATGCATTCTGCAGAATGGAATGGGGGTGGGGGCAGGGAAGGAAATAGCTTTCCCTTTAATGAAAAAATTATGAGCCTCTTAAATGGAGCTTAAAACAAGTGATCTGAATCAGGTTTTAGTTGTGACCTCAGGTATTTCAGTTCCTAGGGTCTTCTATAAAAAGGAGAAAGTTATTTGGCAAAAACTTCATTGAGACATTATTTGGCTTAAACTTTTCTTTAAAAGGTTAAAACACATTCTTCAGCTCAAGCTTTTTCTTAAGAAGCAGTTAGAGGTCTATAATAAGGAGCATTCACTTCATCCACAAAGGGGTCTCTGATGAAGCAAATTTTCATTTCAAAACATCACTGATCTTCTTAAAAACAAATGTAAGCAAAATTTCCCCATCCAGAACTCAATTATCCCATGTCCATACAACTCTAGAACATAGTTGAGAACCAGGAAATAAAAAGGAATAATTTTCAAGCAGCTGAATTAGAAGAAAGTTAAGAAGTCTCAGGATTCTTGTTCTAAGAGAGCATCTCTTAAGCATAAATACTTTTGCTTTACATATTAAATGTAACAAATATGATTATATGTGCTTTGAGTTCCTGGGAGATTATAAGCAGAAATTTAGACAGAAAGTAGGGAGAGAGAATAGGAAGTAAATAGATGCTCTAGGTTGAAAATAAGCATATTCAACACAACTGCCAAAATAATATTACTGAATCAGTCCCAAACCAGATTACTATTATATTCTCCCTTATGGTGTCATTAGAAGGACCTGGTTTTATAGATATCTCAAAGGACTACATTGTGTCAATTGATACAGCACATTGTTTTTTCCTTACCATAAGGCATAGAAAATGAACTTAGGGTACTTCTATTTTTTTCTTTTAGTTTTATTTCCAAGGAAAATTGTAACAATTTTTTGTATTGAATGATGCACCTGATTCTCACTACTTGATCAGTGAGAAGTTTTGCAGAAGAGAGCCTATTCTCTGGCTGGATCATAGAGTTTTTGAGAAAGATCAATATGAAATAAATCTAAAAAGGTAGGGAGCAGAAGAGGGAGGGTAAAATAAACATTTATATAAATGCCTAGTAGGGCACTTATAAAGTGGTTCCAAGTCATTGTGCTAAGAGCTTTTTTACAACTATTACCCCATTTGATCCTTATAAGAACTCATCAAAGAAGGTGCTATTGTTATCCTCATTTTAATGTTGAGGCAGATAGAGATTAAATGATTTTCTTGGGGTCACACAGATAATAAAAATGTGAGAACTTGGTCTTCCTGACTCTAAATCCAGAATGCTACCTAACTATGCCACTAAGTAGATTAGAAATAGGTCTTTGAAGGTCATTAAATGCCAAACAAAAGAATTTTTATTTGATCTCAGAATATTTAGGAAGCTAGTGGAAGTTTCTAAGAAAGAGGGTTATTAATAAACCTTCAGGAAATGGGTAAAATCCCCTATCTCCACTTCCACAAGATGTTCAATTTTCAATACCCCTAAATCTATTGGATTCCTGGGATCTTTTGACATTTATCTTGGAAATTTTTGTTCTAGAAAAAGAAATATATAAAAAGTATCTCAGAAAATAGTCCATAGAAAGAATTCTTAGTTCAATAATAAACATTGTAATCTAATGTAAGTTGAACTACCAAGCACTTGATTCGTGGATGGCTAAGGGAAACTTTAGCTTAACAAACCCAATTAATAATGATAATAATAATGATAAAAAATCTGTCATTGCTGAGTACTATGTAATAAAAATATCATCCATAACAATAACCCCAAACAGAAAAGATATACTATTATTCTTATATATAAAAAATGGTCTTAGGATAGCTTTCCTTGCTTCTGTAGGTATTTTTGGATGATGATTACTAGAAAAGAGAACAAAAAGGAGACAGAACAGACCACCACTCAGCTCTGCTCTAGTTCAGAGAGCATCCAGGTCATGAAGCAAGGTCAAAAGGAAGGCAAGTCAAGGAGGAACAGAGTCACTAATTTCTCATTCCAATTTTAAGTATACAAGAAGAGTAGGTGTAAGAACAGAGCCAATGGTTTCTTGCTCATAAGAATAGCACCAACAAGAGAAAAGATTAGAAGAGATAAGGTGGTCCATCATAGAAGCTTTGGCACTTATTCTAGTCAACAAACCATATGCACAATCATGCACTTACTCTCAGCTCAACTTCCCTGGAGGTGATGTAGTGTCTATCTGTATTGGAAAGTTCTGCAAACATAAGCCAGTTTGAAGGGACTCTGATCACCATTAAAGGAATCCATTTTCCTCCTTAGGGTTTACAATATAGAATCAAGAGTCCTGCCCTATGTCCAAGCTAACACTTCAGTCTATGATCCCTCAGCTTTAGATAACTCAACTTAAAACATTCTCTTGTATTTGCATTGAATATGTGTATCTACTTATTTATATGTGCACACAAAAACTTCTTGATGTTATATCAGCTCCTTCAGGACAAGGATCTTTATTTTTGTATCATTAGCACCCAACTTGGTACTTAGAGCATAGTAGGGGCTTAATAAATGCTTGTTGATAGATTGATTTCTTGACTAATATTGACAGCAGCAAGAAGTGATAATTAACCTTTTAAAAATTCCCCAGGATCAGATGGATTCATAAGTGAATTCTACCAAACATTTAAAAAACAATTAATTCCAACAATAGATAAACTATTTAGAAAAATGGACAAAGGAATCCTACAAATTCCTTTAATGACATGAACATAGTACTTATTGTTAAACCACAATATTTAAAATAAAAAAAAGAAAATCATGGATCAATTTCCCTAATAAATATTAATGCAAAAACTTTATAATATTAGCAAGGAGATTATAGCAATATATCACAAAGATCACACACTATGACCAGGTGGAATTTATACCAGGAATGCAGGGCTGATTCAATATTAGAAAAACTATTTGCATAATTGACCAAATCAATAACAAAACCAAGAAAAATCATATAATTATCTCAATAGATATAAAAAAGCTTTGACAAAATACAAAACTAATTCCTAAAAAACATTGGAAAGCACAGAAATAAATGAATCCTCCCTTGAAATGATGAATAGTATCTTTCTAAAACTATCAGCAAGCATTATCTGTTAATGGGGATAAGTTAGAAACCTCTCCAATAAAATCAGGGGTAAAACAAGGATGCCCATTATCACTTTTGTTCAATATTATACTAGAAATGCTATACCAATAAGAAAAGAAACTTGAGGAACTAAAATAGACAATGAAGAAACAAAACTACTATCTTTTGCAAAAGATATAATAGAATACTTAGAGAATCCTAGGGAATCAATTTTAAAAAACTAGTTGAAATAATTAATAGCTTCAGCAAAGTTGAAGAATATAAAATAAACACACATAAATCATCAGCACTTCTATATATTATCAATGAAGTATAGCAGGAAGAAATAGAAAGAGAAATTCTACTTAAAATATTTGCATAGAATTTAAAACAAATCCAGGAACTACAGTAGTACCTAAATACTTGTCATTAATTGGTTCCAGAAGGTAAGATGAGTGCTGAAAAGAATGAATAGCAAATGAATTTTTTCCCATAAAAAGTACATCTCCAATGCACAGCCTAACCATCCCTCCCCATCCAATTACCCAAAAGAGAAAGTGGGGTTTCCAGCTGTGGGTAAATAACCCAACCCAGCCATGCTCCTTCCTTCTTTATCCAACTCACTTTCTGAGAAGAGTGACCTTTATATTCTCCCCACAACCTAGGTGAGGAACTTCATTGGGATAGGGAGGGTGAGAGAGGTGGATGTGGAGGTAGGAGTTATGACCTCATGCCCTCTGCGACCCAAGACTTTGGCTGCCATCCACTACTACTGTTCCTGCTCCTGTTGCTTCACCTACTAAGCATGCTGGCAACTCCTTGCCCCTTCCAGAACTGTTTGGGGAGCTGTGAGACTATATTACACAAGCCCATAGTCCTGTAGGAACTGCTCTACAATCTGCCTGCTGAGGCAATAGTGGGCTCCAATCTCACAGTCCTATCCATTCACCCCCTTTTTTTCCTGGAAGGAGCTGCCATGGAGGAGGGCAACAACAGTAGTAATGGGAACTGTGTAGTAGTACTAACAATCCTCACATTCCTATTACTCAACCAAGACAACCACCAAGGAGAAAGAGTACAAAGCAAGTGGTAAGTGCTGAAGCAGATTTTTCTCATTGAAAAGTGTTGTATACCAAATTTGATGAATTTCAATGCAAACAAGTGCCAAAGTACCACTGTTTATGAAAAAAAAATTTCACATAAAGATCTAAACTAGAAAAATATTAATTGCTAATCCAATATAACAAAAATAACAAATCTATCCAAATTAATTTATCCAGTGTCATACTAATCAAATTACCAAAAAATCATTTTGTAAAAGTAGAAAAAATAATGACAGTTAATTTGGAAGAACAAAAAAGTCAAGAATAGTTGGAAATCAATAAAAATAATGTGAAGAAAGGCAGCTTAGCAGTACCAGATCTCAAATTTTATCACAAAACAGTAATCTTCAAAACACTCTGATAGTGACTAAAATATAAATGGATAGATCAATGTAAAAACAAGGTATACAATAACACAATAGAAAATTACTAAAGTAATCTAGTGTATGATAAACACAAAAATCTAATATTTAAGATTTAGGATTTAAAAATTGCTGGAAAAACTGGAAAGTGATTTGGCAGAAACTAAGTATAGCACAGCATTTCACACAATATATCAAAATAAAGTCAAAATGACTACACTATTAAGACATAAAGGATATCAAAAGCAAAGTAAGTGAACATGGAATATTTTACCTGTCAGATTTATAGCTAAGGGAACAATTAATGATTAAATAAAAGATTGACAGCATTACAGCATGCAAAATGAAAATTTTTGATTGCATCAAATTAAAAAGGTTTCGCACAAACATCACCAATGAAGCCAAGATTAGAAGAAAGCAGAAAAGTGGTGTGTGTATGTATATATATATATATATATATATATATATATAATATATATATATATATATATATATATATATATGTAGTAAGTATCTCAGATAAAGACCTCATTTCTCAAACAGAGAAAACTGAGTCTAAATTATAAGATTATGACTCATTCCCCAGTTCATAAATGGTCAAAGGATATGAACAGGAAGTTTTCAGAAGAAAAAATCAAAGCTTTCTATAGTCATATAAAAATGCTCTAAATCGCAATTCATTAAAGAAATACAAATTAAAACAGCTCTGAAGTACCAATTCACACTTATTAGATTGGCTAATGTTATAGGAAAGGACAATTTTGGAGATGTGAAGAAAATGGGATACTATATCTCCCCCAAAAAAATCATAAAAATAGGAAAAGGACCCACATGTGCAAAAATGTTTGCAGCAGTTCTTTTTTGGGGGTGGCAAGGAACTGGAAATTGAGTAGATGCCCATCAGTTGGGGAATGGCTAAACAAGATATGTTATATTCATGTAATGAAATATTATTTTGTAAGAAATGATCAGCAGGCTGATTTCAGAAAAGTCTAGAAAGACTTACATGAACTGATGCTGAACAAAGTGGACAGAATAAGTAAATCATTATATATAGTAACAGCAAGATTATGTGATGATCAATTACATATATTTATCTCTTCACAGCAATCCAAGACAATTCCAATAGACTTTAAAACAAGAAACTAGATAGAAAATATTATTTATATTCAGAGAACGAACTAGAGACTAACTGCATGACAATCTTCACCTGTTAGTGTTTTTTTTTTTCCTCATGATTTTTCCCTTTTGTTCTGATTTTTCTTTCCCAATATGACTTCTATGGAAATATCTTAAAATTTATTGTGCATGAATAACTGACAGAGCAAGAAAAAACTGAAATTCAAAATCTCACAAAGATGAATGTTGAAAACTTATAATAGGAAAAACAATATACCATTAATTTTAAAGGATCCCTGACACACTGTTGGTGGAATTGTAAATTGTTCTAATCATTCTAGGTAACAATTTGGAACCATGCCCAAAGGGCTATAAACTGTGCATACCCTTTGACCCAGTAATATTGCTATTAAGTCTATAGCCCAAAGAGATTAAAGAAAAAGGAAAAGGACCTACATATACAAAAATATTTATAGCAGGGTTTGTTTGTTTATTTGTTTGTTTTTGTGGTGGCAAAAAAAAATTGGAAATTGAAGTGATGTCCATCAATTGGAAATGTGTTGGAACAGTATTGTGCTATGAAAAATGATGAGCAGGACGCTTTGAGAAAAGCCTGGAAAGACTTATATGAACTGTTGCAAAGTGAAATAAGCAGAATATTATACACAGTAACAATATGCTTTATTATGATAACAGTGACGGACTTAGCTATTCTCTGCAATACAATGAATAAGACAATTCCAAAGGACTCATGATGAAAAAGTGTACCCACTTTTAAGAAAGAAGTAATGAAGTCTGAATAAAGATCTTACTACTTTTATTTTTTAAAATTATTTTTGGTTTTTTGGTCCATATTTCCTTTTATAACATGACCAATATGGAAATATGTTTTGAATGACTATGTATGTAATCATTCAATATGATCTACATCATATTGCTCAGCTTTTCAAGAATAGAATGGTATGATAGGGAGAGAATTTGAGAATTTTTTGTTTGAGAATATGTATTAAATATATAATTTAAGAAAAATAAAATTAGATGAGTTAAAAAGAAGTGATAGCCAAATAGGAAAAAGATCCAAAACAGTATAAAAGGAAAACATAAAAATTGAGAAAGTACAGCAATCTAATATAAGGCAGATAGATTCAGAAGTGAATTCTACCAAACAGTTAAGGAATAATTAATTCCACTACTATGTAAACTATTTAGAAAAATAGGTAAAGGAGTCCTGCCAAATTCCTTCTGTGACACAAATATGATACCAATAACTAAAACAGGCAGGAAAAGTGAAAATAAAGAAAATTGCAGACCAATCTCCCTAATGAATATTGATGCAAAATTTTTAAATAAAATATTAGTAAAGCAATTACAACAAATTATCAGCAGGATAATACACTATGACCAAGTGGGATTTATATCAGGAATGCGAGGTTGGTTCAATATCAGGAAAACTATTACCATAAATGACCATATCAATAACAAAACCAACAAAAATCATATTATAATCTCAATAGATATAGAAAAAGCTTTTGATAAAAATATGGCAGCTACTTCTATTAAAAATACTAGAGATCATAGGGATAAAGGGAGCTTTCCTTAAAATAATAAACAGTATCTATCCAAAACTAATGGCAAGCCTTACTGGTAAGGGAGAGAAACGGGATACATTACCAATAAGAACAGAGTGAAACAAGGATGCCCATTATCACCACTATTATTCAACATTGTACTTGAAATGTTGCCTTTAGAAATAAGAAAAAAAAAATTAAAGGAATTGGAACAGGCAAATCACCCAAGACAAACCCAAGAACTATATGAACACAGTTACAAAACACTTGTCATGCAAATAAAGTCAGATCTAAACAATTAGAAGAATATCAAGTGCTCATGGGCAGGCTGAGCTAATATAATAAAAATGATAATTCTGCCTAAATTGGTCTACTTGTTCAGTTCCATGCCAATCAAACTGCCAAAAAATTATTTTATAGACCAGAAAAAAATAATAACAAAATTCATCTGGAGGAAAAAAAGGTCCAAAACATCAAGGGAATTAATGAAAAAAATTACAAAAGATGGTGACTTAGCAGTGTCAAACTTAATACTATATTATAAAGCAGCAGCAATCATCAAAAACCATTTGGTAGTGGCTAAAAAATAGACTGGTGACTCAGTGGAATAGATTATATACATACAATATGATAATCAAGGCCTATAATAATCTAGCATTTGATAAACTCTCAAACTCTAGCTTCGGGAATAAGAACTTACTATTTGATAAAAATTGCTGGGAAAACTAGAAAATAATATGTCAGAAACTCAGCATAGAACTACAGATCCTATACCAAAATAAGGTCAAAATTAGTACATGATTTGGGCATAAAGGATGATACCATAAACAAATTAGGAGAGCAAGGGATAATTTACCTATCAGATCTTTGTAGAAGGGAGAAATTTATGACAAAAGAAGAACTAGACAACATTATAAAAGGCAAAATGGACAACTTTGATTACATTAAATTAAAAAGGTTTTGCACAAACAAAACCAACAGAAACAAGATTAAAAGGGAACCACAAAGCTGGGGGGGGGGAATTTTTACAGCTAATGTTTCTAATAAAGATCTCATTTTAAAAATATATAAAGAATTATATCAAATTTATAAAAATATAAGCCATTCCCCAATTGACTTAATGATCAAAGGATATAAACAGACACTTTTCAGATAACAAAATTAAAGCCATTTATCTATAATATGAAAAAAGCTCTAAATCACCATTGATTAGGGAAATGCAAATTAAAACAACTCTGAGGGACCACCTCCCCTCTCAGATTGGCTAAGATGATGTGAAAAGATAATGATAAATGTTGGAGGGGATGTAGAAAAACCAAGACACTAATGCATTGTTGATGGAATTGTGAAATGATGCAATCATCCTAGAGAGCAATCTGTAACTATGCCCAAAAGGTTATGAAATTATGCATATCTTTTGACCTAGCAGTGCTATTCCTGGGTCTGTATCCCAAGGATATCAAAAAGAAAGGAAAAGGACCCCCATGTAAAAAATTGTTAGCAGCTCTTTTGTGGTTGCAAAAAAAATGGAAAATGAGTAGATGCCCATCAATTGGGGAATGGCTGAGTAAGTTGTGGTATATGAAGATAATAGAATGTTATTGTCCTATAAAAATGATAAACAAGTTGATTTTAGAAAGACCTGGAAAGATTTACACAAACTAATGTTGAGTGAAACAAACAGAACCAGAAATACATTATATACAATAACAGCAAGAATGTACAATGATCAACTATGAAAGATTTTATTCTTCTCAGTGGTTCAGTGACCCAAGACAATCCCAACAGATTTAGAAAAAATGAAGTGAACATAGCACGTGTTGATTTACATTCAATCTCAATAATTTTTTTCTGGATGCAAATGGCATTTTCTATTCAGTTTTTTTTTTCCTCTCTTGTGATTTTTCCCTTTTGCTCTGATTTTTCTCTCCCAACATGACTCATAAAGCAATGTGTATTAAAAATAAATTAAGTGAAAGAAAAAAATCATAAAGTATAGTAATCTAATATAGGGGCAGACCCCTAACACAACTTAATCATCGTTTAGAGAATCACTTGTTTAGAGCATAACTGAATAAGTGATGTTCATAAAGATGACCCTGAGTCATAAAGAAGAGATTTAGTTCAGTTGAATGTCCTCTTTATGAAAGGAAAGAAATGTGTAATTTGAAGAAAAACACTTTTTTTTTCAAAATAATTAATTTAAAATAGAGGCAATAATGGTATAAGCCTTAGTTATCTGGAAAATTGATGTTTGGAATATTTTCAAAGACAAATCACTTAAGTTTTAATGCATAATTATGTCAAGTGCAGTCAGTAAACATTTATTAAGTTCTTAGGAACTAGGAATTAATTATGCTAAGTGATGACAATTCAAATATAAGCAGAAAGACAACCCAGACCCTCAAGAAACTTACATTCTAATAGGTAATAATAATGCATAAAAAAAGTCCAAAAGCAGAAGTGAAGATGAAGGTATCTGGAGTATTGTAGAGAAAGTCAAATGGAGATCAGTCAGCAATACAGTCTGGAGAATAATGAAGATAGAACTGGCCTGGGTCTGTTGCTTAAAATGAAGAGTCTGGGAGTAATTCACCAATCAGAGACAGGACCTGCAGTGGGAGGTGGAACTTCCAATTTGAGATTTAGAATAGGGTTGAAATGAGCTTTCTGAACAAAAAAAGTCTCTATGGCATGGTAAAGAATATCCCATAAAGAGTCAAGAAAGCAGATAGGGGAGGAATTTAAAGTTTATGTGCAAATAATTTTGTTCAATTTTTCCCATAGATGCAAAAATATCTTTATATTCATTTCTAATGAAAGCCAAAAAGTTGTTCTTTTCTGAGCACTTCCTGAAAAGGTAATATCAAAAGGAGAAGGGGAAAATGTTTTAAAGGATTATCTCCTATCATCCTGGTTTTTGTCTAATTTTTCCAGCACTTATATCTGTTACCTAATGGATCCATGTACTATAACAAAAAACCAAGCAGGGAGAAAAAACTATCTTGTAAAAGTCCACATCTATGGAGATCCCAGTAACTGAACGGCCTAGTAATTCAAATCAATGTGAAACAAATATTTATTGAGCAATTTATAAGTATAGAATACTGGGTAGCAAGATTTGTTTTGGGGTTTTTTTGGGTTTTTTTTTTTGGTTTTTTTGCAGGAGGTAGCAAGGGAGGGAGACAAAAGTACAGAGATCACACAGTCACAAATATCATGAAGATAACAGAAAAATGGTAGGGTGGGAAAATGGAAAAGAATTTTACCTATACTAAAATATCAAGAAATTGTGATTTCCATTGCTATAGGAATTTTGGATGTGGTAATTCTCTTTACTGAGGCAAATGTAATATAAATTGTTTGGTCTTAGAGAATTATTTGAGGCTTAGAGAGGTTAAGGAACTTGTTCAGTTACACAGCTAGTTAAGTATGTTGTTTAAATTAGTAAGAGGCAGAGCTGACGCTTTCTTAACTTCACTTCCATGACTATTTCCATTACGCACTATCTCTAAATAATACAAATTAGTACATGATGAATATATATATATATACATATATATGTGTGTGTATATGTGTGTGTGTGTGTGTGTGTGTATAAATTACAAAATACATTAGAAACTGGAGCATAGAGAGTTGGATTGAAGACAAATTCATGGAGGAGGTATTAAATGAGTGAGCCTTTAAAGTCTAGATTAGATTCTTTCAGAGTATAGAACCCTTCATTAATTAACCCCATGTTCCTTATCTCTCCCACACAAGAAATCAACTTATGGTCAGCTTTGGGTTATCTATGTAAGGATATTATACTTCTTGTGAATCACACATGGGCAATTTTGATTCTTAGATGTGGTGCCCTTCACCATCCAGCTGTTCTATTTTCAGAAAATACAAATTTCAAGATGGATTTACAAAATCCATACCAAAGTCAAACATAAAATTTTGGAGGGAATATTCATTACTCTGAATTAATGCATAATGCATGATAATGAATTAATCTTGAATTTAAGACTTCCTAACCATATAATAGAAAAAAGTCACTTTAATCTCTTATCTTTAGTTTCTTCATCTACAAAATGAATATAATGCTTACACTACCTATTTCACAGAGTGATGATGAAGAAAATATCTTTATAAGACTTCATGTCATACAAATGTAAGTATTAAGAAATGGTTATTTAAAAAACAACATGGGATTATTCAGAATCACAACCTGAATCAATATCCAACCATTATCTAGTTTGTGGACTACTAACCTAATTACTTAAAAAGATGGAACTGGGTTCCACCAACTAGGAAACTGACAATCTTAAGCACTGAAAGGAATAGGATATGAAAATAGAAAACATGATCTTGGTGATAATCTTGCCCTACTTGCTTTATAGTTTGATCTTCTACATCCAAGATGAAGCCTATGGGAAGTGAAAGATAAGTAGGTCCTGTTTATTATGCAAATTGTCCAAAGTTGTGATGACAAACTCAAAAGTTCAAAGTTAAAGAGAACAAACCCTTCAAATCTAGACCATCAAAATACTGGGTTGCAGATAATGTTATCAAACAATTAAATTGGCATACTTGAAGGGAAGAAAAAAGAATTCTACAATATATGATTATTTATTTATTTTATTAATTAGTTTGATCTCTGGGGGAGAAATCAGTAAAGTAAATTAAGAAAAATCTTTCAAAAGTTTCTTAATCTAATCATTTATTTCCCCTGCTCCTGACTCTTTAATTCTCTTGATAGTTCAGTTTGTAATGATTCATAATGCTTTCTTTTATTGCTATTTAATTTCAATTTTGAAGCCAACAACTTTGACATCAAAGTTATCTTGCAAAGAAGATATAATGATTTGCTTCTGATTTTAACTTTAACATTTACCTTATTCAGCTTTCTCAGCCCTGTTAGGAATTCTTTACCTTCTAAAGTAAGCTGACTATGTGTCTCCTTAGACATTCCAACAGCATTTTGTCAGCACTGAACTTGAACAGTATAGCTATTAGTAGATCTAAGATGGATAAACTATTATATATATATATATATATATATATATATATACATACACACTAATTCTACTCCTCTATCACTCTTCCTCTCAAAGAAGATAGGTAGAAAGTAGCATCATGACAGCACACACATAATAGAGAAATCAAAAATTGTGCAGAAATCCTCATCCCTAATATCTATTCCTAGAGAAGTAGATAATCTCAAAGGAAAGGAAACAAAGCAACATGTCAGTTCTTCAAGATTTGGGAAGATTCATGGTGTCTAAGAATTATATAGCTATAGCTACTTACATAGCTACCCACATTCTACACATGTCTATGACTCATGAATAATAGCAGTAATATTCATAATATTTGTTTGCATTTCAGGGAAAGGGATAAAAGGGACTAAAAAGAAGCTCCTTACAATAAATGGAAAGAAAAATCACCTTTAAAATCCTTGGCTTTTCCCCCTAAGACTGACAACTGTCCCCACCCCAGTGATTTTAGTCCTTACTAAGATGAAATTGCTTGTAAAAGTTTTTATTTATTTATTTACTTTAAATTTAAATAGAAATAGAAAAAAAGAAAAAATGTCACGTGAAAGTAGAACATGAGAAGATTAAAAATATAAGGCAATAAGTTTCCATTTCATTGGAAAGGCTATATTTAAGTTTTTAAATATATACATTTATGTCTGTATACACATACACAATACATATACCTAGATATCTATAATCATACAAACATGCACACTTATCTTTATCTGCTGTAGTTGAATTGTTTTTCTTTGTTGCTCTTAATATTTTCTCTTTCAGGGGGTTTTCAGAATTTAGCTATGATATTCTTGTAGGTTTTTTTCATAGGCTCTCTTTCAGGTAATTACCAGTGGGATTTTTTTTTGTCTATTTCTACTTTCTCCTTTTGTTTTAACACTTCATAGCAATTTTCTTTAATTATTTTTTGTATTATTGGATCAATATTCTTTTTTGATTATAGTTTTCAAGTAGTGCAATTATTCTTATGTTTTCTCTTCTTGATCTGTTCTCCAGATCAGTTGCTTTTCTTAAGAGATGTCTCACTTTCTCTTCTATTTTTTCATTATTTATATTTTGTTTTATTATTTCTTGGTCTCAACTGTTTTGGGTTCCCCTTGCGCATTTCTAATTGTCAAGGAATCATTTTCTTATTTGAGATTCTGGAGCTCCCTTTTCCATTTGGTTGACTTTCTTTTCATAATCTTGTTTTTCTTGAATTGTTTTTTTTTATTTTTCCTTAATTTCTCTCACTTGATTTTTAAAGTCTTTTTTGAGTTTTTCTACTAATTGACCATTTGGCATTACTCTTTGAGGTAAGAGAGGATTTTTGTTTCAGTATCCTCCACTGGAGATGAACTCTGATCTTCTCTATCCCTACAGTAATTTTCTATGGTTGGGTTTTTCTTCTTTGCCAATTCAATTTTTTTTTAATGTATAGCAGTCTGTTACAATCAACTCTAGTCCCTGTAGTGTAAGAGGGAGGATCTCTGACATCATCTTCTTCTTCACTGCTCCCCTTTGGCTTGGAATCAAAACAAAGAACTCTGCCCTCTATAAGTGGTCACTGGAAGCATCATCTCTGGCCCACTGCTTCTGTCTTCGCCAGGCTGTGTGCTGTTTCTTTCTTGCCCAGGGCCTCATCTCAGCCACACAGCTGGGCCTGGCATCCTTTATCAACAGACGTTCCCTCAGTTTTTTCCTACTCAGACCCCAGACTCCCCACATTGTCTGGGAAATGAAAGTTTCTGTGCCTGAGGCTAAGGCTATCTCCCAACCCAGCTAGCCCTAGAGCTCCCATTTGCCATTTCTATTGTGGTCACCTGGAAGTTCTGTTCTGGGATTTTTCTTTAGATTGTCTCCAGTTGTCCCAGAACAACTCTTCTGCCACAACTCTTGTTTATTTTACCACTCTATGTACTGAGGTACTATTTTTTTCTTATTGGGAGGAGGGGAGGAATCTGAAGAGTTTGGAATTTTTTGACTTACTCTGCCATCTTCCCAGAATTTTCCTAAAAGAATTTTTTTAAGTCAAGACAAGAAAACAGTGTGATTGTTTTCATAATATACTAGAAATATTTCTATACTTTCTTATATAAGTTTTGTATTTTGTCTCTCTTTTGACAAAAGGTCACTGGGCAAAAACTTGTTCCTTGTACATAATTGATCATGACCTATGATTTTGTCTGTGTATAAAACAAAACAGCCAGTAAATTTCCTCCATGAATGGAAACTTATCTGTGTGATAAAAACTATCACAATTATAAGGAATATATTGATTAGGTATTCTTGCCAATCTCTGAATGAATGACACAAAGAGAATTATCTGCAGATTTTATTTACACTCAGAGTACAGGCTCATCTGGATGGGAACCAAAAAAGTCAGAGCCCAGAGATTCAGTTTCAGCAATCTTATGTAGAATATGAATACACAATCAAGATGGGTTTCAGTCGAATTTTACAAAGAGCAAAAGGGGAAGATAAGAGTATATACGTCAGAATTGGAAAGGTAAGGAGTCCTGTCAGTGAGAATGAGTTGTTGCTTTGTTTCCCAAACTTGACTGTACAGTTGGTGAGATAGAGACAATGTGGTGACAAGAACCTTGAGCCAAAGTTTCTATTCCAACAGTCTTTCTCTTAACACAGCATCAGCAAAAGGCCTGAGTCAGAAATTCTCTCACCACACCTTTAATTCAGTCTTGGATAGTCACTTGGCAATAAAAGGTTAAGTTATGGCCACACAGTCCATATGTATAAAATACGAGACTTACTCTTTATAATATCTGATACCTATCAAGCGTGGATTTTTTTGTGCTTTACATTTATTTGGAATTTGATAACTATCTCTTCAAATGTATTAACAAAACTTAGAGATGAGGAAAACTACTATCAAAAAAGATTATTCTCTTTTAGGAGATCCCAGTGAAATAGAGTTTTCTAAGAGGGTTCTTATCGCTTACTACACTGGTAAAAGTATAGAATAAACTCTAGAAGCTAGTGGAACAGTTCTCTGTCTATAGAACTCAAGGAATTGCCTCAGTCCTGGTGATCCTAATAATAATTATTAGTTTAAACCTTGGTCTTGGGAAAGAGCCTTTTCCCTCATAATCTACCCAAAAATCCCAAACTTATGTCATTAAGTATCCCTACTAATAGCAGAATATTTTGTTTCTTTTTTCCAATTCTCTCCTCTCTTCTTCCTCCTATAAAAAGATAATTTTCAAAACTATTTTCCAAAGAAAGAGAATACTAACCACTGTTGCAACTTCCCTAAGAAAGAAGAATATCTATATATACATATATAAATGTATATATACATATATGTTTACATATGTATATATACATTATACATATATATACACATATACATATAAATACAGTCCAAGCTTTCATTACTTCAAACCTCCCTGATTATAGCAGCTTTCTAATTTCAATTCAACATTTTTAGGGTAATCTTCTTTAAAACATTACTGTCATGTCACCTACCTGCTGAAAAGCTTTCAACAGATCTTCCTTGCCTATTGAACAAAGAAATAACTTCTTGATATGATGTTCAACATCCCCTGTAATAATCTGGTCCTAGCCTACTCTTTTCCAATTTTTCTCTCTCCTTTCCAAAATAAAACCTCTGTTTCTGCCAGTCTTGCTTTCTCCCTGGCTTCCCAACACACAAAGTTAATTCTTGCTTTTTGCCTTTGCTTTTGTTTCCTACTTTTAATGCTTCCCTCATTCTCTTGGCTTCCATATTCAAATTTTTCTCACTTTTCAAAGCCAGCCAAAGTATTACCATGAAGTTTTCCCTCTCTTAAGTTTGAGAGGAAAATACATTACTTTGCTAAATTGCTATGAGATTGTATTATTATTATTATTATATTATTTTCTTATGGCTCTAGCATAGTTTTTGGTGAGCTCTGTATTATTATTTGCACCAGGCATTTTCTTTCATTTTCAGTTAAATAGGATCTGATTGCTTTAACATATGTCAAAATATGTGCAAGCAAGGTAGAGGCTGTAAATAACTTTTATTTTGTTTATTTGGGGTTTTTTAAATACCAAGTTCCATTGTTTTCCCTGCCCCATGCAAATTTGGATCCAAATAAGTAATCTTTGGGAGAATCCTATCTTTTTTATTTCTCTCAAATGGTTTAATAGCTATCAATTTTCTTGATCAATAGGTAAAGAACCTTAGGAATATCAGGAGCAAGTCTCTTAGGACAAAGGGGGGAAGAGAGAGGGAGTGGGAAGAATTTATTAGGTGTTTACTATGTGCCAGACATTGTATTAATTGCCGAGAATAAAAATACAAGTTAGCAAAACATTTCAGGGGAACACAAAAGAAGTTGAAAAGAAGGCTGATTACATTGGGCAATATAGCATGAAGTTGGTCAAGAAGTCACATGAAAACTTGGTTCCTTGCTAGATAAAGAAAAGTCACCTATCAAAGTCAGGAGACCAGAGTTAAAATCCAAGTTTGGGGGAGAGGGATGGAAAATACAGAATGATGACTGGTGCATATGCAATACAGAGAGGAATAATAAAGCGCCCATGTGCCCCATCATAAAAATTTGTGAGAAAATTATGCCTTCTTTGCGCTTGTCATTATGCTATTTCACATTCCTCTGTTGGAGCTTCAGGTATATATAAACAACATGATAAAGAAGAACAACCTGGAACCTCAGGTTCATCCAAACCTCAGGCCATAATTGTGGCCATAATGAGGTTAATCAGTTTAGGAAGCTCCACTTAGAATTTGATCATCTATTTTCTTGTGAAATTATTTGAAGGATTTTATGTAGATCTTGATGTCTCTGTTAGATGCTAAGCTCCTTGAAATTAAAACCTATTTATACTTGCCCATCTTGTGAGACTCATCTATCTTTCCCCTAAATACTCTACCCAATGTATCAAGACTTCTCTAGATCCCCTGATAATGCATGGAGACCAAATTGGAAAATATTGATTATCCATTGGTTATCTGTTACTCTTCCTACATGATTGATGGACCTTCTTTTCCAGTCATATATTTATTTGATAATATATTTTATATTCCCCAAATTATTTTTTAGTGGATCACCAACTGTCTTTTTCTTTGATGTTGGATTCTGGAGCTGAGGCTATCATTGGTGCACAATCTCTCACTTGTAGCACAACCATGAAAAATGGGAATACTCCCTCTTTACCAATGCAGATAAAAACCATTTGATAACATATTGTCTTAGAGAATTTCCCATGGGAACTGAGAGAATAAATAATTTAGGCTAGTATGTGTCACAATCAGACCTTGAACACAGTCTAACTTTCTCTGAAACCAGATCTCAGGTCTCTACTCCACACCATCTCTCTATATTTCTCAGTTTCAACCACTCTAATACTAGACTGATTATTCTATAATACTAGACTGATTATCCTATAATATGAAATGTGAATTTTCACTGGTTACTGCTTCATGTCCACTAGTATCCTATCTTTTTTTTTCATTAGTCTTCAAAAAATAGACGATCGATGATACAAAACTTAAAATATTCAGCAAAGTCCTAGAAGAAATTTTCTCTCCATATTCTGTTCTCATAGTCCAGATAACCTTCCTTACCTACATCCTGTTAGACAAAGCAAATAGTCCCATGGGAGTAACCTGGCTTCACTAACCCGGAAAGCAGCATAGACTTTTTGACAAAATTTATACTCTCTTTTTGACAGGAAGTGAAAAAGAAATTTGAGTTGAGTGCATAGGAAGCTAAACAAGCCCCTGCCTCCAAAAAGGAAGGTAAACACAAGGATGGGTCTCCATGGGGACTTTTCCTTTCAGAGTAGCATCACTTTAAAGTAAAGGACTCATCCTCTTTCACCACCTGTTTCAAACATTCAAGCCATCTTTGGCCTGTTCCTGCAAATTGTCTTTAAACCCTGGTAAAGTTGGGTTTCTTACATTCCTCCCACCTGCCACATTTTCTTAACTGAAAGCAGAAAGTGTTGCAATTGTATGTATTCCCGTGGGCCTGCAGAGATTCAAGGAGTTCTAACAGCACATTTCTTTACGTTTTTAAAATAGGACAATGCAGGGCTGAAAATAGTGAGGTTTGGGGGTAGATCTTTTTTAAAAAAGACTTAAATATGGTAAAATCAATCTAAAAACTGTTCTAGGCAGCTGAGAGGCAGGGGATAACATGAGCAAAGGGAATAAAAAGAGCTCTGAAGAGCCCATACCAGTTGCTAATACTTAATCTCTTTAAATAATGAATTAGCTGCTCATATCTACTGTGGCTCCTAAGAGAAAGCACTTTCTTTGTGGAGTGAAGTAAAGCTTGAATACCCATGAATTATTCAATATAAAGTGTGCCAGTTAAAATGCCTTGATATTGGAAGTCAAGTGTAAGATTATCTCTTGTCTGTCAAAAAGCATCTCTACCGTGTTACTGAGACCTGGGGAAGGGGGGCCAGGAGTAGGGATAAGAGAGAAGGCAAGCCATCCACAGGCATAACAATGAAAATCAAGGCCTGTGGAAGATTGAGGAGCAAGCTCTTCACTACTTCTGAATCTTGATTCAATTGCTATCTTTCAAGCAAGTCTTGTTGCTCATTGTTGATGCCTTTCTTTTCTCAAATAAATGCATAAATCAAGGGTATAGATCATAGGGTCATAAATGGAGAACAGGAAAAGATCTTAGAGGTGATCTAGTCTCAGTGCCTCATTTTATAGAAAAAGAAATTGATGACCTGAGTGGTAAAATGACTTCACCAAGTTTCACTGTGTTTCCTATTGATTGGAAGCAATGCTAGATATTAATCAATCAGCCTTTGCTAAAATAGACAGAGAAAAGTACTTCGTAGCTGGTGTTTAAAATTATTACTAGATTTGGGGGATATTTTGGGGGGCCACTTAGATTTCATAAACTGACCATATCCATAGAGTACCAAATTTGATTGTAAGAAATATTTGGAAATGTCAGATTCCTAACATATAATACTATATCATTAACCATGCATTATTTCATTAGCAACCAATTTTGAGTTGGTTGTGTTTTCCTTTCTCCTAAAACAAGCTTTGGGTGTTATGAATATTTTACAGCAAAATTGTTGGTTCTGAGGTTCTTTAATATCTCAGAGAAGAGAGAAAGTCAATGTGGGCCCAATAAAAACAGAGCCCCTGGAAATTCTTGTTCAAGATGTTTAAAAGAATCCAACAAATTTCTCCCAGGCATTTTATTCATTAGCATTGAATTCTGTGTGAGTCCTTATGGCTATGGCACTGTACAACATGGCATCTATCAGGGCAACACATTCCACCATGCTGATACATGCCAGGTAACACCTGCAGAGATTTTCCACCTTTCAAAGGGAGCAGGAGCCACAGTTTGAATAATAAATTCTTTAAAATTCTTCAGTTGGCATGCCCCTCCATAGCACACGAATAGACAGTCATGAATAACATTATTCAAACTCTGATAAGATTACAAGTCATTAATAATAATGCAATAGTTTATATTTACTTATTGTTTTATATTCATTTGAACTTTGAGAGATAGATAAATTTTGACCTAGGGAAGTGAATATAAGTCAAAAGATCCTGAATCCTAAATTCTGTCTCTGTCACTTGTTAGCTGTGTGATCTTCACAATATTACTCATTCTCTCTATGACTCTATTACCTTATCTATAAAATAGAGATAATATTAATCTGTCATTAACTAGGTGACAGAACTGTTGTGATGATCAAATGAGATACTAGGATTTAAAATATTGTATTTTATTCTCATTATAGTTTATTATTGTAGGTATTATCTATCATCATCATTATTTTTAGTCTGGATATTTCATTTAATCAATGTAGAAAATTACTGGTATGGAAATTTACTCTATCAATACAGATCAATATATCTAATTAATAATCATAGCTTTGCCTAAGTTACTGACTTAGTCATTGTCACAAGTATATAGTATGTTTCAGAGGCAAGGCTTGAATCCATCCATGTCTTCTGACTTCAACTCAAAAGTGCTTTTTCCAACTCATATTGCTTTTCTAAATCCAATTTACCCTATCAATAGAAAATCCAACATAGAACCGCAAGAGACAGGCAGCACTGATTTAAACAGAGGATATTTGCCTCCTTAGGCCCATCTGGCCTAATCCATCTGTATTTACCACCTTCCAAAGTATCTGCTTCTCCATTCCCCATCAAGGTTCCCAGAAGCCCCAGCAGTACCACAACTCATAAACAGCAGCCCATGTTGTCTCTTCTGGATGCTAGGAATCTCATAAGACATTAAGAACCACATCACAGGTGTTACCCCAAATAACCCAATCAGTTGCTGTGAATCTCAATTCTATTTCCCCTCTGGGTAGTGGGCATTAAATTAGCCTACCAGAGAAATTTAAATGAATATCAGAAAGGCTTCTCAAAAGCCTAGTTTTAGATGGAATTGAGCCCAGGAAACTTCTTTAGGGATTATGCTAAAGCAGCATTCATTTTAGCCTGTTAAAGAAGCTTGCTAGGCAATGGGCCTTCCTACCTTATTTGATCAGAGACCCACTAAATAATTAGGCAGTTAATTTCTAGGTTCTCACTAGTTTTCCAAAGTCTCTATGGGAAAGTGGCCACTCTTTTAGAATCCTTAGCCCATTGCTTACTCATAACTCCTAATGTCTGTCTGTTTCTATTGGTCCGAAAGCTTTCTGGTGTTCTTGCTATGGCATCCCTATACTATAGGATATTTAGAAGGGAGTAATGCATTTGTTCAGGGAAGAGTCTTAGTGACTTGTATTCATTCATTTATTCTATATTTATTATGTACCTCCTAGATGTAAATTCCCAGCAAGCAGAGGTTTCCTATCCTTGCAGAGTGGAGAGACATGGCAACCAAATGTAATAACAATTTTATAACATGTGTATAAGATCTTTCAGAAAAAGGTGGTGGAATACTGTGAACAGCATTGCCTTATAGCAAAAAAAAAAAATGGCTATAAAAAAAATTAGTGAGGGATCCAAATAAGTTCAATCATCCCAAAGGATAGTTCACCCTCGATGATTCACAGAGTTTCAATTTTTTCTTCTTCTGCTTATTCTATCACCAAGATGCCTCTACTACCACCACCACCATCTTCTCCACTCCTGTATCACATGGGAAAAGGTCCATTTTTTAGTGCCAAGGAAAAAAATTTTAAGCACACATGTGATCTTATCATATCTCATCTTCTCCAGTAGATTGTCCTATCATCCTTATGCTTTCACTAAACTTCAATTTCTCCATACCTACTGACTTCTTCCCTATAGTCCACAAACATGCTCACATCTCCCAGATCTCCAGAAAACTTCACTTGCTAGGTATTATTCTCTATCTTTCTTCTCTTGAGGGATCAAACTCCTGGACAAGGACATCTACAATCACTGCCCCAACTTTCTGTTCCTTTCAATCTCTTCTGAACTTTATGCAGTCTAATTTCCGGTGTCATTATTCAACTACTCTCTCTAAATCACTAACTCTAAACCACTCTCTGTAAAGTGACATTAACTTCTTAATCACAAAACTAAATAGACTCTTCCGAAACCCCAACTTTCTTTTTAATCTTTCTGAAGTCTTTAACATTGTTGATCATCCTCTTTTCTTGGATACTCTCTTTGCTATAGGTATCAATAGGTATAGTGGAAAGATCAGTGTCTTTAGAAGCTTCTAAACCTGGGTTCAAATCCTATCTACATTAACAACCCTATGGTTTAGAATATTCACTTTTTATTCTCTGTGCCTGGATTTATATATCTGTGAAATAAGTTGGATTGGACTATGATCCAAAGACTTCAGCTTTCTCCCTTCCCCTCCCCACACCAAAGTCTGTGTATTCTACTGTAAAAGATAAGCTATACATCTGCAAGAATGAACTGATTTCCTTACATCATAGGTCTCAGTTTCTATATATGAAAAATAAAGTTTAAACTAGATGGTCTCTGAAGTCCTTTCTAGTTTCAATCTATAATCCAATGTACATAAAGTTTTAGTATGCATAAAAGTAGTGTGCAAATATGAGCAACCAATGATTAATGGCATAGAATTGGAGAAAATTAGAAATGAAATTAATGTTGAAGGCCTAGTTCAAACTCATACCTAATTTTGTAATGCTTTCTATAACTTCACTGAGAGTTAGCCATCTAACCTCCACTTGAATAATTCTGATGATAGGGATTTTACTATTTTTCAAAAGGAGCCATCTCCATTATTAGATAGTTCTAAATATTAAAAGGTTCTTTCTTATATTGCCTCCTCAATCAGAGGACAGAGGATAGAGGAACTCTTATATTAGGCACTAATGAAAAAGAAATACTCAAAAGAACCCCAAACAGGAAAGTTAATGAAAGAAAAAATTATGCAATGAACCCTCACAGTTCCATTGTCTTAAAATCTTTTCTGGTATTCTGGTAATAGTAATCATCATCATCACAACTAATATTTATACAGTATTTTGAAGTTTTCAGAATACTTTATAAATAATTCATTTTTCCTCATAATCACCTTTTAAAAGTAATTCTCTACTTTCCATTCCAGGGTTTTTAATTCGGACTCCATAGAACATTACTCCTTGTTCTGAGTACATCTCTGCTATGCCCTCCTCTATCCCCACTTTTCACTTTCTTTAAATGTCTTATCCACTAGATTTTGAGAGCAGAGAGAATATCTTTCTTTTTCTTATTTGTATCCCCAGCTCTTAGAATGGTATCTGGCACATAGCAAATGTGTTAAAGTTGTTAAGTAATTTTTCAATTGTGTCTAATTCTTCATGACTCTATTTGGGATTTTCTTGACAAAAATACTAAAATGATTTGTCATTTCCTTCTCCAGATCATTTTATCAATAAGAAAACTGAACTAAAATAGGGTTAAGTGCCTTGGCCAGGGTCACATAAATAGGATGCACCTGAGGCCAGATTTGAATTTAGGGAGCCTAGCCTTCTTAATTCCAGGTCCAGCACTCTGTGCTACCTAGCTGCCCCATGAGCAAGGCTAGTAATTGTCAATAAAATGAGATCCCAAGCTCCTCTGTATCCAGGAAACATCTGACAGAACAGTTTTTAATATACAGTTGGTTACATAAGGTCCAGTGATGCAAACTAAACTAAGACTATGATTGATCAAGGATCAGGGGCCTATATTTAATTTGATTTAGAGAGGATTTCCATTCAAATCTATTTCTGATACATAAGTGTTGATTACAGGAGTTAACTACAACTCTTAGTCATTATTCAATCAATAACCTAAATTTCATGTTGTCAAACAGTGATTAAGATGGGGTGACTGAGCTAGGATTTTGAAAGTATGTTACTAGCCCTTGTATCAAAATTAGTATTTTCTGCTGTGTCTAGAGCCAAATTTGTTTCATTCAGTCATTAATTTGTATGTTTCTTGCATAATTATTTTATTAGATATTTCTGAAGTAGATAATGATAAATCAGTAAGTCAATAAACATTTAATCCCCTACTATATATACTATATTTAGTATATATACATTTAATCCTCTATTATTATTTATATATAGTATATTGTATCATTTATTATAGTATTATATTTAATATAATATGCTATTATTATAGCATATTAATATATATAGCATTATATATATATATTTTTGTTGTTGTTGTTGTTGTTGTTGTTGTTGTTAATACCTTACTACTATTTAATCCCCTACAATAACTAGGAACTATACTAAACCAGATAAAAGAATTCCTCCCTTAAGGAACTCAAAGTCAAATGGGGAAAAGTATACTTTGAAAGAAACTGAAATCTGGGGAGGGTATATAAATTTAATAAAGCAAGTATAATAAATTTTAAAATGTTCATTGAACAACAAATTTAGGATGTAGATGCTACTCTTATTACCATTTTATAAATGAAAAAATTGAGTTAGAACTTAAGTGACTTACCTGAGATCACACTTGAAGTGTCTAAGGGCAGATTTGAATTTTCCAACTCCAAATTCAGTATTAGCACGTTTCAGTATACACCAGATAAACAGAATTAAGCACAATTGCTCACTATATTAAAGATCCAGGGGAAGATCAGCCAGCCTATGTAGACAAAGTTCAAAACCTGGTATGATTTCAAGGCCTTCATGGTCTTCCTTATCTACAAATCACCACCTCGGTTGCCCCCAACATGCTGGTTGGTGCCTAAATTTCCTTTAACTTAAAATGCAAAGCTCTCATTAGGTGTTATAGAAGTAACATTTTAAACTATCAACTATATGCACTTGGTGTGATTCAGTTTCAGACCATTTCTTAGGAGTAGGATTCAAGAGGACAGAGCTAGTGTACAGTTTCCTATGAAAACCTGAAGGAGCAGGGGAGTGGAAGGAGAAGGCAACAAAAGAAGGAAAATTATATTAGAAGTAGAAGCTGTATGTTAGGTACCTGACTCTGGTATAAGAGGAGTTAGATTCAAATCCTAATTCCGATATTAATTAGATTGTGACTAGATTGAGTACATTAATTAATTTTCCTGAGCTCCAATTTCAATCCTTTAAAGGGAAGGAAATTGGCTATACATAAGGGTTTGTGCTTCCTAGTTTTGCCTAAATTTTGCCTGTGCTGCTGTGGTGTACGCTAACAACTGTTAATATTGCCTAAAGTAGTTTCTTCTCTTAGATAATATGGTCAATAAAATTGGTTACAAAGCTATTTGAATTGATCGGTATGATTTTTAAAATAACATTTTAAACTATTCATTTTTATGGAGAAGGATTCTTCTGGAGCCCATCGAACTAATAATCTTTGAGTCCTGCTGTGAATAAATCTGACCAAGGTCACAAAATGACCTACCTGCTCTGTGAGGTCACAAGCTCCAGGCACCCAAGCAACACTGCAATGGAAACCTTCTGTAATTCTGCCCCAAAGAAGAGAAATATTTAGCCATGACTATGTCAGTGTTCCAAAAGTTATTCAAAAGAGTTCTCTAACTGTTAGTATATCATACTTTTAAAGGTATGGAGACTCTCTATAATAAAAGTATTTGCTTTTATTCAGAAAGATCTCATAAATTTTGACTTATATAACCCACACAGTTATAAATGATGAAATATATAGAACTTTATTACTTTTTAATATGAAAACAAAACAAAACAAAACAACAAAGAAGGACCATAGAGGAGAAGAAAGGAATTATGGACACAAAGAGAAAAAAAGAAAAAAAATTGCCAAAAGAAACCCCCAGACTTCAATGCTGAATATGTAGTATCCTATCATCTTTCTCAGCCACACATTCCCATTTAACTCTAGCCCAGTGTTAAAGAAGAAAGGAGAAAAGAAATAAACCCAAATCCTATGAGTTAAAAAAATAAAATGGCAAGAGAGAGCTAAAGAAACCTGATCTGCCAAAATGAAACCATCAAGAATTGCCAAATGTGTAAAGTAGCCCAAAAGTAGCTCTACAGATGTCTGCAGCTGGCAAACATTTTCCTCTTTCAGCCTATGAGGCTGTTACATTTCTTGCTAAGTAATGGAAATTAGAATGATTTTAAAAAGAAAAATCCCCTCTAAATAAATATTAAGACACCTTAGATTTCAACATTTCTGTCACTGCTGGCACTTAATAAATATTTTTTTCCTTATTAACACCCACAAAATTTGGAATTGTATAATATTAGGAATGCAACAAAACCTGAAGGAAACCTTCTAGTAAAACTTGGCTAGTTAATAGACAGTGACTTTTTGGACCCAATTCCATGGAGAGACTATAAGTATCAAAGACCATCAGTTTCCTTCAGGGAGCATAACATTTCTAATATATAGCATATACCATAAGGCTGAAAGGACTAAGTCAAGCTTTTTTTTTCTATTGTATTAAACATACATTTCTGGAACTCAGTCTCAAGGAAGTTTTCAGTATGCCTGATGTTAATTTCAGAAATTGAATTAATGTCACAATTATCATATAAAGCAGTGATGTTAAACTTAAATAGAAATAGAAACCACTGAACTAAACATAAGGATCCTTATGAGCCATATATTGACTTAGAAAACTACATATTAACATTATCTTTGTTTACTGTGTTTTTACTTATTTTGTTAAATATCCTCCAATTACATTTTAATCTTGTTTTTGCTTACTATGTTCCAGGTACTGTGCTAAGTGGTAGAGATACAAATACATGCAAAAGAAAGCTATTCTCCACACGCAAACCTCCCTCCCCCTCTCCCCCAACAGTTCCAGACCTCATAGAGCTTACTTTTTAATGGAAAAAGATACAAAAGAGAGAAGAAAACATGGAAAGAATTGGGGGGGGAAGAAGGAGGATAGATAACACAACAGATTTTGGGGAGGGGGATTTGAAGCCCATAGAAAGGCAGGAATAGGAATGAGTTTCCCTTTTCTAGAAGTCATTAAGAAAAATGTATAAAACTATCTTGGGGGATTCTATTGAAAAAATTCTTGGTCAGCTAGTTATAGATTGACGATAACATTTTAGCTCTCTTACAATTCTAAAATTCTACAATGATGAAAGGATTATTCAGATTAAAACCTTGAAGCCAATGACTAACCAATTTATTTCCTATGTCATAGAATCAGTGTCTGAACTAGAAGAAAATTTAAAAGGTCTTCTATCCAACTCTCTTACTTTATATATGAGGGACCTGGAGCCTAGGGGAATTTGATTTGCCCAAATTCACACAGATATGAAGAGGGCAAGTCAGTATTTGGACTCATAATCTCTGGTTTTAAAACTATCTTTCCTGAGATTGTCATGACATCAAATCCACATGCATTTCACAAGTCATGGCATGAAAGCAATATGCATAGTTAAAGAGTTCGCATCTGAGAGATTGTAAGAAAAGAAATAATTTGAATATTATAAACCCATATAAATACATAAATTCTATTATATTTGACTTAGGTATAATCTTCAGAAAGCTGAAAGACTAAAATGACAAAGAAATTCTTTAAACCCCAGATCTAGTAAAAACATCTCTCCCTTTGACCATCCCTTTTCCATTATCATCAAACTATAGAATCATAGGATTTACAGTTAGAAGGGATCTTAGAGTTCAGACAGTAGAACCCCTTAATTTTATAGCTCAACTAAGGGATTCTGTCTGCATAAACTTAAGTTAAAATGTGGAGTATAGGAAAATTAAGGGCATTTAGAAACTGGAATGGCAGACATGAACTAAATGCAACCTGTCTTTATATCCAGAGAACTTTTTCCTTGCAATCCTGCAAACTCGAGCTAATTTAGAAAAAAGAACAGTGAGAAAAAAGGCAAGATCTTCTCATTAAGGTAAAAGTTATCTTACCTCCCATTTGGGAACAGACCCATTGCTAATGAAACTCTATGATATTTGATACTTTTTAACTTGGTCATTTTTTTTTTCTTTCTGATAGCAAATGGGAGGCTTTTATGCGAGTTTTTAAAATTAATTTTAAAGTTTTGCTCATAATAAATGCTATCAAAGAATGGTAAAGGTTTTTATGCATTTCTTCTCTTATCTAACAGGTCTTTGAATGTAGTAGCAAAAGTTTATAGATGAATAAATGTAGTTGGAAAATACAAATGTGTAAGTCTTCTTTACTGATGGAAGACAGCATAATGCCGATGTTAGAATCAGGAAGACCTGAATTCAAATCCTGTCTCTTGTCATTTTATTTCCCTAGGCCTCAGTTTCCTCATCTATAAAATGAAGATAATTATAAACACCTTGTTCCCAGTTTTATTATGAAGCTCAAATTAATTAATATATGTCTATGTATACATATAGGCACTTAGATGCTTTACTGAATAGAGCATGAGACCTGGAATCAGGAATATCTGAGTTTTAATCCAACTTCAGACACTTACTAGTTACGGGATCCTAGGCAAATAACTTAATCCTGTTTGTCTCAGTTGTTCATCTGTAGAATGAGTTGGAGAAGGAAATGATAAACCTCTCTAGTATCTTTGCCAACAAAACCCCAAACAGTCACAGAGTCAAATGTGACTGAAAAACAACTTAACAACAAAAAGCTGATGTAAATAATATATATAATATATATGCACATATATAATATTTGCAAACCTTAAAATTATATAAATGCTTACAGTTATTACTATACTTTTATGGTGACTCACCATATAATTAAAGCAACAGTGCTAGGCAATATAAAGTTCATCTTTTTAAAAAAAATGGTCCCTGTCTATTTAGGATTCGCATTTTAATTATGGACTGAAAGGGAATAAGAAACTTGGGCAAATTCATACATGTGTTAGGAAACAGAAGGTGATAAAACTGTGTAAGCCTCTTTCAAACATAAGTACTCCTTCTGACTCTCCAAAACTTTGAAAACAGGGTTTAAATCTTGACTATTTTTCCCTGAGTAGTCTAGAGCCCTATCACAAAAACACAGTAATATTTTGCATTAGTAATGAAGTCATATGGGGTCCAAGTAATGGGTGGAGATATGCCTATTGTGTCTATATGCTCAATTTTCATAGTATATAAAAATGACTCCAAACTTTACTCTTGAATGACTCCAAAGTGTTAACAAGGTGTGGTGTCTCGATTACTCTGTCTTAAGGTATTAGGAAGAAAAAAGGCAATTCTTAACCACCAAGAGCAGTCTTACAGAATCTTAAGGATTTAAAAATTACACAGCACAAAGCTAGGGAGATACAAGACTAGAGCACAGAGGAACTTTCATTTTCTCCCTGCCCTACTTATCTCACAGGGTTATTATGAGGATAAGTTGAAATAAAATATAAAGATGCTTTAGAGAGAAAAAAAACTGAAAGCATTACATAAATTTGTTAGCTTTGTGCCAGCGATTCTCAATGATAGTAATGGTTCAGATCATCCTTGGGACTGCCTCCAGCCAAGGGCCTCTACCTGGAATGTTTGAGGGGCAATCTGACTTGGCCCTTGTAATCAGGCTAGTTACAACCTATCAGAGGCAGCTTTATTATAAGTTTGGGAAAGAGAAGTAAAAGCTGTCTGTGACATTCCCCAGCAGCACCACACCAAATGACAATTTCCTAGAGTAACATCTCAACGTCTGCCTGGTCCTTGCTGAGAACCTCCAGGGTTAGAGCTCCTTGGAATCCTCTGGACTCATTGAAGTTTCACATCTGATGCTCCCCCAACATAGAGCTTGGTATCCTACTATTCAGTGCTTAGGCTATAGCTCTGCTCACTATTGTTGTCTTTACCCTTGGGAATTCTTCCCACTTCCAAATACAAAGGAGGAAAATAATTTTGAATTAAATGTGTGTGAGGTCCTTTGAAAATGTCATACAGTCTAAATAATTCTACTTTTTTCTAATTGTACCCAATAGAGAATCAAACACTCCTCTGGTTCTCAGGAGGTCAAAGGCAAAGTTGTTGTGGGGACTCCCTCCTGGTCTGTTACATAGTCTAGTACCTACTTTGCCAGCCAAACCAGATGTTGGCAGGTATAAAAATCTGAGACAGCTGGTTATCCAGTCCCTTGGGGCTAACTGCTCCAAAAATCACTTTTTTTCACGGCACACATTCCGATTCAGAATCTCTAAGCTAATTATCAGGGTTGTGAATCTCAACCTAATCATTTCGACTTATGTCTCTAGAGTAAGATGAAATAAAAAACTTAACACTTACTTTACTGACTTGTATGTACATAGATGACATATATAAAGTAGGCTAATGACCCTGGCAACTTTGAAATTCTGAAATATTTCAAATTTTTAGCGGGGGAGGGGGTTCATTCCCCAGTTAACAATGATCAAAAAACTTATAAAGCTCCTAGTGTATATACAGTAAGGCATAGATGTACTGAGATTTTCTAAAGTTTTTGCCCTCAATTAACTCAGAGTAAAAAGAAGTGCTTAAATTGTTAAGGTAAACAAACAAGAAATAGAAATAATAATGATAACTATGACAACAATAATGATGATTAACATTTATATAGTGTTTTAAGGCTTACAAAACAACATGCATATGTTAACTCCTTTGATTCTAATAACCCTGTGCTGTTAATATAGCCAGTTTACAGATGAGATAAATGAAGCTGAGAGAGATTAAGTAATTTGCTAAGAGTCACACAGTATCTAAGAGCTGAATTCTGGACTTCAAGTCCAGAACTTCTACCTTTGCACCACCTAGCTATAAATATATGCTTAGATCCTATATCTAAAATTTACATACTACTTTAAGATTTGCGAAGCACTTTGCACCCTCACAACAACACTGATGTAACTATTATTATTTTCATGTTACTGATTAGAAAATTGAGACTGAGAGAAATTAAAAGTCTTGATGTCACATAGCTAGTAAGTCTATGTGACAGGATTCAAATTTTGGTCTTCCTGACTAGAATTCTATCTATTTATTTATCTATTTGATTGCATGTCTGTGTGTGTGTGTGTGTGTGTGTGTGTGTGTATTATATATATATGATACATATAGATATATTAATATATATCTATATACACATTTATATATAATACATATAGATATATTGACATATATATTTACATATATATATATATATATATATATATATATATATACACAGACACATTTCCATGTATATCTGCATATGTACTCAAAAAGGTAAAAAAGCATGAAAACAATTAAGCTAATGAGAGTAACTGGACATAGGGAAGGTATCATGTTAATGAGGTTTCTAGGGCATATGGATCTGTTTCCATTCAGTACTGCAAGTTCCAGTGGCACCAATGAGATTTAAAGTGTGTTTGGGAGGATGGAAAGGGGCCAATTTGGAATAATGGAATAAGAGTGTTATTCCAGTCACATGGATGATATAAAAGTTCAGAAGTGGGCACAGCAAGGAAGTTTTTCCAATTAGAGTGAAAGATTTGTTTAGGGTAAAGGATTATAAATCTAGAGTTGGAAGGGATCTTGGAAGTCATCTAATCCAAACTTCTCATTTTACCAATTAAAAAAATCAGCCCTCAAAGAGTGAATAACTAACTCAAAGACAAACAAACAACTAGTAATAGTAGATCTAAGAATTTTAACTGGATCTTTTGACTCTTGATCCTCTGTTCTTTTCATCATATAACAATCTAGAAAGTGTAGCTGGAACCTAGATAAAGGTTTGAACATTGGCAGCAGAGATGAGAAAATAGAACATGATTTACAATAAGACCATAACATGACTTGGTAGATGTTTAGATAGAGTGGACAAAGCATAAGGGTTATTCAGGGTTGGCTCTGAAGAGTCAAGGTGAAGGAGCTGAAAAAAAGCTGCTATTGGCAATAATAAAAAAAGCAAGCAAAGTACAAGAACAAAGGTCAAGATGAAAAATTCTCTTTCTGCCATATTTAAAGACAAGAAGATGTGGTAAAAATGGAAGGAATGCTGAATTTGGAGATAGACAAACCTGGCTCAAAGTCTAGCTAAACTAACTGTCTGAACTTAGGCAATTCAACTAATCTCTTTGAGCTTTGGTTTCCACATTTTTAAGTGAAGGATAAAATAATAGTACCTATTTAACAGAAACAGAAACAGAAGGAAAAAAAGGAGATTAGCTTCTAAATGCTCTTCCAAACTTTAGTGCATAATTCTATGGTCATTAGATGAGCAGGATGAGCAAATCGAGATCATTTAATGTTCAGCCTCAATTCTCATTATCAACAAAGGTTAATTGAACAAATGTCTGATATTTTAAGGAATTATAAACATAAAATAAGTATTTCCAAATGAGGATGGCTACTGGAATATTGGTAAAAGTTTGCATTAGAATAAATCTAGGGTCAAATCGAGATTCTAACACTTACTTCTAATGAGACCTTGGGCAATTTATTTAGCCTTTCTCCATTTCACTTTCCTAATCTATGAAATAAAGGGGTTGAATTAGATGACCTTCCATGTTCCTTACAGTTACGTACATATATACTTTATGTTTTAAGACTAACTCAAAATACAACCCATAGAGATCATTATGTATGGATTAGTAGCCCCTGTTTTTATTTAAATTTGACACCACTGATGTAAATGACTTAGGCAAGATATTTTTAGGTCATTTTGCCTTTCATGGGTACTCTGCACAGTGTCTTCCACAAAAGAATCAGAGGCTGCTAAGTATGACAAGTGCTGAACAATATAACATACACACTAAAAATGTAATTTACTATATCTTGACAGGAAATAACCAGTTATGAAGTAGGAATCATATCAGAATCAGTTATATATTGTAATCTGATCTACAACTAATTAAATAAAGCAAAGGTCAAAATCCATAACAAGTTAAAAGAAAGGCTAAAGATGGGAAAGTACTGCAAACAACTGCAATAGCTTCAACCTGACTTATTCAAATAATTGATGAAATAAATGATGAAATTCACTGATGAAAAAAAATCAAAATTTAATCTTTGTATAACATGAGTAGTATGATACAACGGAAAAACCATTGACTGCACCATAGTCAAAGCATCAGGGTCTAAGTTTCATCACTGATAATTACAAACTGTGTGACCTTGGTCAAGATATTTAATCTTCCTGAGACTAGGTTTTGTCCTCTATAAAATAAGGGTTCGAGTTAGCTAGTGTCTGAGGTATCTCCTAGTTCTAAATCAATGGTTTTTTATCTAAACTACCTACAACATTAAGGTGAATTGAATATCATTAAATTAAATAGAGATAATGATAAAAGTTGGATGCTTGGGGTCAAAAGCTCAACTTTTAAAATGGCAGAATGGATTAAACTGAAGCTCTTGGAAAATACTTCAAAACTTTTTGAAGAATTTCTAGATTAATATGAGTTACCAATGAGTTGACAATGAGTCAAGATTACTCATACAATCTTAATAACAATAAGAGAAATAGACATTTAGGACTTAAGCAGTGAATATGTGGCTGTGTTCTGGATCAGTCAAACAATACCTAGAGTGTATTGTTATGAGATGGTTTTGGCAGCCACATTTTAGGAAGGACAATGGTATTATCCTGGTATCATAAGCTCAGCTCTGCATCTGCTGCTCTTCCTGGTTTTAACTCCAAAAGCAAGATGACCAGCCTTGGTTAAGCTTATCACTTCTAATCTCATTATTATGCTGCTAACTCAAACCTTGATTGACACCATCTCCCTCAGCCTACTTTCCCCTCTGATTGGAGGGGTACCAAAGTCCTGATACCTTTCTTTATAGAAGGCAGAAATTTGACTTTCATTTCACTTAATCCTGCATTTGCTGCTCTTCCTATTTTCAAGTCCATGAAACAAAATTCCTCAAGTGTCCCCCAGACATTTTCTTGCCTCTATTTATATGGTGTCTTTCCTCAATAAATGTTTGAATCTGGCTTTTCAGTTTAGCTCTTCTTGACTCCAGACCCTGTGCTGCATTCTTCCACCAAATATCAGAAATAACTAGGAATGATTTATTTAAAGAAGACAAAACTTTAGAGTCGCATAAATTTCTGAAGCATTTTCATTCAGGAGAAAGGTTATGCTTATTTTTCCTTGGTGTCTCCCAATGTTTTTTGTTCTTTTTATTTTTCTTTTGTTGTTTGTTTTTATTCTAGAAAAAGATCATTCCATCAAGGCGGTGATGCCATGTCATTCAAGTGAGTTGGATTTAAGTGAGAGTGGGTTTTGCAAAGTCACAATCCACACCTTCTTCTTCAAAGCTATCTGGGTCCAGTGCAAAGACATAGATCATGACATTAGACATGGCCTTTCAGTCTCCCAGGGCTTCATAGGAGCAAGAGGTAATAATTTATAAAGAACGACATTTAAGTTTGATATAAAAACAACTTTGTTCATTGTACAAAGTTCCTAACAATTAGTTTTTCCAAAGTTCAGTGGACTACCTCAAGAAGTAGCTGCTTGGACTTTGTCAGAGATAGAATCAAAATGACAAAATAGCAGGAAAAAATATGACAAACTCTCCCCAAAAAGCCCTCCCAAAAAAATCTACAAAACTTACCTGTTGGAAAAATCCAAGAAAAAGTCATAGAGATTAATTTTTCCAACCCTGTTTAGCATAGGGAAATAGGCATTGAGGTCTATAGACATAGGAGACTAATTCTAACCAGAATCTTTATGCTTGAAGCACTCAAGGAGAATCTAGGTACCAAAACAAATGGAGATCTTAGGACAATATTTGGATAACATGTTAACAACAGGTACCCCCTGGTAACTTTGTCGTAGAGAATCAGGAAAGGTACTAAATAAGACACTAGTTTCAACAAAATTGTAGGAGACAAAATAAATTCCCAAATATCAATACCATTTGTGTGTAATAACATAATCCAAGAAACAAGAATAGAAAGGGAAGTTCCATTCTTAATAACTACAAAATGCATAAAACTTCTAGAAATCCATCTACCAAAGCACTCAAAAGATTTGTATAGATTTAATGGATGAAGTGGAAAGCAATGACAACATGAGACCAAAAAAACATTTAAAATAAGTCAAAAGACTGAAAAAATTCAATTTCATTATAAAAAACTGGAACACAAATGGAGGAGAAAACATCAACAATTTTTGGACTACTTAAACATCATTTTTATATACTTTCTATTTATCAATATACATACATACACATATGTGAGTGGGTGCATGCTACTTTACTAGATTAAATACCAATTCCTTGAAAGAAAAAAAAAGTCTGTTTTGGTTTTTTGTTTCTGTCTTTAGATTCTGGCCCTTAGAACAATGCTTGATAGAGTATTTAATAAATATTTATTACTAGACTGATTGATGCTACCCTCTGCTCAACAATTGTCAATGTGCCTCTAAGATAAAACGCAAAGTCCTTAGCTCTATTTTCAATCTAATGTCATAATAATTCCCTTTATGCATTTATTTTATTTTAGTCAAACTAGATTGCTATCTATTCCTTGTTCATGACATTTCCCTTACCACTTTTTGTCCCTTTGCACAAATGGTCCCCTAAATTAGAATGGACTTTCTCTTCACCTTCACCTCACCGAAACTCTAGTTTCTTTCAGCAATATCACATAATCCCAAAATCATTCATAAATAAAGCTAGCAGGAAGATATAAAATGAAACAAATGCATCAACATCTCAATAATAAATTATTTTCATCAATAGTGTCAGAGGAACCACTTTATTTGGACCCTAATATCTCTTTTCCAAGTGGAAATGTTTACAGAAAAAGAAATGACATTTATATAGATGAAGGTAGAAATAATAGTTGGAACAGAGCAAGTTTGCAATGAGGAACTGCATCCTGTATGTGACATGATCTGAAAAGCACTGAAGAGGTATCACTATAAGGGAAGAAACCTGACTATGGAGGTGGGGATGAACAGATAATATTAATACCCAAATAAGGAAAGAGAGAGAACATTAGTGATTTATATGCATTAAGCTCTTGAGCCAAAAATATTTCTCCATTCTTTCAGTATTATTATATGATGTTAAAAGATAAAATAAAGTGGGAATCTGGTTTATTAAGAACCATTATGAAAGTTGGATTTCATTTTTTTTAAAGGAAAACTCCTTTCACCACCAAAAAAATAAACAAAACATTTTGAAAGAAGGGTGGACATAAATGTGAAAAACAGTGTGAAACAGATTCCCATATAAAGATGTTGCCACCCACAACTCTATGAATGTGTTTATTCCCTGACAAAATGTTTGCTTGTTGTCATGCAGCTAGAGCCTCAGAGATGTGGGACTGGATAGTGGGAGAGGCGAAGGCTGGAACTGTCTCTCTTCATCAAAATTGTAGTTGAAGACATTATAAAGAACAAAATGCCTAAGAATGGGAATGCACAGTGAGAAGAGAAGGAGATGTGAAACTAATCCCTAGGGGATACTTGAAAGGAAGATCCAGTAAAGGAAACATTGATCCAGTGGCCAGAGAGATACTAGGGGAAGCAGAAGGGGCCAGTGCTTACCCTTCCAGAATTATCCTTTGGTACCATAATTGTAAATATTGTATGAACAGTATAAAGGGGATCCATTCTGCTAGAAATGTCTTTGGTTTTCAATAACTATTGTTAATACTTTTGAAATGTTGATATTTGTATGAAAGCTCTTTCTGAAATTTTGCCTAGCAGCTTTTTTTTTTTAAGATCATACTTCTCTTTAGATTTTACTTTCTTAAATGGATTCTAGAGCATCAGCAAAGTTACTAATTGAGACAAATTAACAGCTTCAAGAAAAGTGCAGACTTCAAAATAAAACCTTAAAAATCAATAGCATTTTTAGATAATATTAATAACAAAAACAAAAAAGCAAAAATAGAAAGGAAAATACCATGCTTAATAATTACAAAATACATATAATATCTGGAGATTAACCTACAATATGTTCCTTAAAAATACAAAGACCAATTTAAACAGCTGGAGCAGAATCAATATTCATGGGAAGGCCATACTAATATAATAAAAATGACAATGCTTTCAAAGTTAACTTAAATTTTTAATGCCAAACCAATCAAATAACTAAGAAAATACTTTATAGAACTTGATAAAAAAAAACTAATAAAGTTTATTTGGAAAAATAAAAGATGTAGAATATGCAGGTAAATGATGAAAAGAAATAATGATGACAGAATAACTTATTCTGTCTCAGACCTCAAACAATATTATAAAGCAGCATTCATTAAAACCATGTGGTTTTGGTTAAAAATCAATATACAGATCAATGGAAGAGACTAGTTAAGGGAGAATCAGAAGGAATGGAATTCAATAATCCTGTGTTTGACAAAATGGAATTGTCTAGGTAAAAACTCCTTATCTGATAAACAAACTGGGAAAATTGGAAAGCAATCTGGCAGAAATTAGGCTTAGAACAACATCTTACACACTATTCTTCAATATAATCTGAATAGATATGCAATGTGATATTAATAACCAGACTATTAAAAAATTGAAATAGAAATAGATCATAGACCTCTCTCAGATGTAGATAAATGTATAGGTGGATAGAGAGAGGAAATTAGAAAAAAATAATAATAATTTTGATTACATGAAACTAGAAAGCTTTTTGCATTTAATAGGATAAGAAAGACTGTTCCAAATCACTAACAATAAAAGAAATGCAAATCAAAACAACTCTGAATTTTCAGCTAACACAACCCTGAGTTTTCATCCATTGACTACTACACACATAGGTATTAGCCTTATGAAATATTTCTCTTTCATTATAATTAAGCCTATCAGAACTGACTACGTAAAAATCCAATGCATATATACTTCTTATGTGCTTTTATATAATTGTCTAAAAACAGGAATGTATCACTAATGGGGTGGGAGGTTCAATTAGGGTTCATCAGGCTTTGGTTTTGTTTTCTATTCTGGAAATGGGCAGAAATAAGAATGGTAACTTGTTTTACTTGGTAGCAGTAACTTTAGAGAAGGTATTATATATTCCAGTTAAATTAAAAGTAGAGTCAGGTAGAACACACAATTATATCCCTTCACCATCCTCATTAAATTTCAGTTCAACGGGGAATGGTGTTATTTCTACCTCCAGTTTTTCTATTAAACTTGTATTTTAGGCCAATACCCACTGATGGGCTGCAGCAAGCACCTGTGTATCTTATGTAATAGCAGCCAGTGGTGTATTACCAATAAGTGGGGTGTTTAATTGTTTCTAATTATTCTATGCAACTATTTCTTTTGTGTGAATAATCACAGATTGTTTAAGAACAGAGCCCCAGTTGACTATTTGGCAAAAATCAACAGGCAAGGCTGAAGCTTCAAGTTTTCTCTTGGGGCATTTCTGCAGTAAATTACATTTCATACAGAAACTCCAGCTTTCTCGTTTTGAAATCTTGCTGGAATCACTGCGGCAAATTAGTTGATCTGTCAGATGAATGCTATTTGCAATTTCTAGTCATAGACTTGTGGTACACTCTTACTTCACATTCGAATTTTGTCTTGATGAAATTGACTTAACAAGCAAGTGTTTATCACACTTACTGCTGGCAAACATTGAATTATCCATGCTCCTGTTGAACCTGACACACACTTACTTTTGAGAAAATTTGACTAGGTTGGAAAGTTTACTTAGATAATTATGTTACATCTTACACTGGCAATTTCAAAATATAACACACTGAATCTCAAGGAATCATGCAAACTTCAAAAACCAAACTCAGCCTTCTCCAAGACAAAACCTGGCTGAGAAGTAAATCACAGAGTCCCAGGGACAATTAGGATTTACTCTGAAGTCAAGAAACAATGTAGTATACTGCTGAACATGGGCTCAGAAAAATGGGGTTCATCTCCTACTTCAAACACTCATTGCTGACAATCAGCAAGTCACTTATTGCCTCATTCTCCTGTGCTGCAAAATGACAATTAAAATCCTTGCACTACTAACCTCACAGGATTATTGTGAGAAAATGTTTTGCAGACCTTACTTATATGCTATAGATATATGCTATGTCTGTCTGTCTGTCTGTCTCTCTCTCTCTCTCTCTCTCTCTCTCTCTCTCTCTCTCTATATATATATATATATATATATATATATTATATATATATATATATATATACCTGTACATATATGTAGTCTACATGCTATGGAAATATGAACTGTCATTCATACAGTGTAGATCTTGAGTGGGATAGATCTTAGAGGTCATAGAGTCCAGTCACCTGATGACATTGAGGTCCAAAGACTTTAGATTACTTGCTTAAATTCATGTGGGCAGTAAGTAGTATAACCAGGTTTCAAAAGCTTATTTTCTTCCCTCTTCTGTAGCACACTGCCTCTTCCACTATTTCCAAGAAAGTAAAGGTCAAAATTTTCAGGGAGAAGAATATAGTGGTCCCTTTTCATGTGATCAAGGTGCTGGATTTAACACCTTCTCATTTGCCAGAAGTGCCCAATGACTGGATTTTGTCAAGGAACTTGAATTTTTGTCTCATCTGCAAACCATTATATTCTGAGCCACATCTATACCTTATAATAAACTAAGAATAACTGGAAGCTGCCTGGATTGCTTGAAAGAAAGGCCTCCTCCCCTGAATATGGATCATGCACTTGGCATCTTTTCAAGTCATTTCATTAGAAAGTCAAGATCAAGAAGACATAAGCGTGCTATACCTTTAATCTTCATGACATCATTTCTTAATTCACAGAGGCCTTTGAAAATTAGACAGGTTTCATAATTATTATATCAAGCCCAAGAAAGACTCTATCTCAGGTCAAATAAACTCTTTAATAATGTCTGAATAGATCATCTCACTACAGGTTTGTAATAGACACCGATTCCAAAATAGTCACTAAAATACTCCATTCAGTTTATCTGGCAGTGAACAGGTTTGAGATGTGCTATGTAAGGGTTACATACATACATACTTATAACACACAACACACTCACAGTGTAAATTGTTACATTGCATAGTGTTACACCAACACTCCAGTAAGAGCCAAGTGCCACGTGGTAAATGCTGGAATAAAAGCATGTGGGCTCCCTGTTCCTCAGAGACTATGCCAGGGAACAGGGTGGAGCAAGGCGAGCTAAATTCAGGTTGGGTGATTTAATTGGGAGCTATCTAGAGAGACCCAATTATCCTCTTACTATAGGATAGTGGGGATAAATGGAAGTTATTCTATTCTGTTTTTAAGGTACACAGTTCTAGTAAAAAAGAACCAACCTTACAAATTATCCTGGAATAAAACCCAAGATTCATCCACCAATCAGTCAGCGTGTTAACTAGAAAGTATTTATTAAATGCTTTCTATATTCCAGACACTGTGCTAAGGAAATGTGGGTATAAAGAAAGGCAAATTGATTTTCCCATTAGAATGTGAACTTTCTGAAGATGGGAACTATGCTTTTGTTTTTCTCTGTATCCCCAGAACTTAACATACTTCTTGGCATGCAGTAAGCGCTTAATAAATGCTTGCTGACTAATTTGCTTAAAAAAAAAAAAAAACACTAATTTAATAAATAATTTCTTTGAGTATTGACTCTGTGCAAGGCATTGTGCCCAGTGCTATGAAGACTAAACAGAGAAAGAGTGGGTTACAGAGGGAAAAAATGCTTAATAAGGAGCCAACAGATGAGCTCAAGTAATTCCTCTTGTATTTAGTAGTCATACAACTATGATCAATTGCTTTCCTCTCTCTGAGCTTCCCTCTTCTCATCTATAAAATGGGTATAAGATTACTCACAGTCTACATATCTCATGGCTGTTTTCTAAGTTTTCTTAGTAAAATGTTTTCTAAGTCTTAAAGCATTATTAGATGAATCAGAGTTGCTGTTACACTATAGAGGAATAGAAGATAGTAATATATGGCCTAAAGGTGCTCAAAGGCTACTTGGGAAAACATACAAAAAAGGTAATAAGGTGGTATATGCTAAGTTTCAAGTGAATGACTTGATTAGGCTTCTTGAAGGGATACAATGGAGAGAGAGAAAGAGAGACAGACAGACAGAGAATTATGATCTGGGGTGGACAACAAAAACTTCACAGAGTAAATGGGAACTGAATAGGGATCCAAAGAATTGATGGATTTGTGACAGGCCTAAAGGAGAAAAAAAGGCATCTTAAGCAGTGGGAACTATGTAAACAAAAGCATAAACACGGGAATAAAGCATCTTTGAGGTGAAGTTTTGCTGGAGAAAAAAAGTTGATCTTCAGTAATAGAAGGAAGGAAAAGTAGGTCAAATTTTATAGGACTCGAATGCCAAATTTAATCATAAAAGCTTATATTTCCATAGGTTTTTCCTTACTTTTTACAAACTGCTTTCACTACATTCTCATTTGGCTATCATAACAACTCATTTCCTGTGAGATGGCTAGCATGTTTAATTATCCCCCATTTTACTGGTAAATAAACTGAAACTTAGAGGTAATATAATTTGTCCAAAGCCACATAACTAGTAAATAGCTAAAAGAACTAAGACTTGAGACCTGGTCTCTTTATTCCTTACTTCAGTAAAGGAGTTCGGGCATCCTTTCAGCTATTAGACAGGAAAATATTATAATGGAAATGATATTTCAGGAAAAATAGCATACTGGAAGAGTTGCATAAATTGCAAGGGGAGGAGTAAGGAGAGACTAGAGGCCAGCAGACTCCTTAAGGAGTCCATCACAGTAATTCAGGGATGAACTGACAAATGTCCAAAGTAGGATGATGATGATGATTGATGATGATGATGATGATGACAACGACAGAAATTAAAAGGAAGGGATCACTAGCATTTATTAGGTGATTCCCTTGTGCTAGGCACAATGCCTAGTACTTTACAAATAATATCTCATTTCATCCTCACAACAATAACCCTGGGAAATAGATGCTAATGTCATCCCCATTTTACAGTTGGGGAAACTGAGGTTAATTGACTTGATCAGGATTACATAGCTAGTAAATATCTGAAATTACTTTTGAACTCAGATATTTCTGATTCCAGACCCACATCCACTGAAGAGCCCTCTCCAGAAATACAGGGCCACAATTCATCTTGTGTGACTCTTATCTATGTTATCCCATAAATTCATCAAAGGAGGTCTATTCAAGATGTTATAGGCCTTTATCAATTTGTATTGATGCACATTCTGGCTATGCACTTGTTAACACTGTCTTAGAAAGTAAGAATTATCTTAGGGGAAAGGCATTAGAAATAATACAAAACAATTAACAGGATCTAGTGATTCATTTAATCACACACACGAGTTGAGGGTGGGGCACAAAATGATCATGAAGTTTTAAGCCAGGGTGTGTTAGAAATTTGAATTGCTATTAACAGAAACAGGGAAGACAGAAATGTCACTAGGATTGGGAGGGAAAAAAAAGGATATGATCAATTTTAAGTAATATTAGAGGTTAAATAATATAATGGATATAGAACTGGCTTTGGAATTCAAAGAATTCATGACAGCTAGGTAGCATAGTGAATAGACTTGAGATTAAGAAATTAAGACCTTGAGTTCAAATGTGGTCTCAGACGCTAGGCAGTCATTAATCTTTTGTCTGCCTCAATGTCTTCTTCTGTAAAATAGCACCCACCTCATAGAGTTTCTGGGAAGATATCAATCAGGATGTTTATTAAATGTCTGCTATATCCCAGATATTGTGCTAAGTGGTAGGAATGCAAATAAGAAAAACAGAGATACCCCCTTCCTTTTTTTTTTCTTTTTTTTTTTTTTTTTTTTGCTTGCTGAGGCAGTTGGGGTTAAATTTTTTGCCCAGGGCCATATAGCTAGGAAGTATTGTGTCTGAAACCAGATTTGAGATCAGATCCTCCTGACTTCAAGGCTGCTTCTCTATCCACTGTACCTCTATTCTACTTCCTCCTAATTATCGTCCTTATGCCTCTTGCAGGCTTATTTGAAAACTATATATTAAAACCTAAGTGAAGAGTCCAAGTAATTTAACCAAAATACTGGCCTTGTAAGTCAGCTATGAAGGTAAAACTCCTTCCTAGGACCCATTAGGAAGAAGGCATTACACCCCACCATCAACGCCCAAAGCCGATATTCTTTTTAAACTACTTCCTGCACATCGAAAAAAAATCTTTCTTTTTAATTTGCAAAATTCAATTTGTATACTATCTCAGTATTAAATTTTTTTTTGCAAAAAAATAGTTATCCCTCCCTTCAAGAAGCTTACAATCTAATGGGAGAGAAAAATACAAATATAACAATTGGAAAGGGTTGGTTTAGGGAAGGGGAGAGTAGCAGTGGATTCCCTAGGTAGGAACATGATAAAGTTGATGATGAAGGTGAAACCAAAGTAGCTGGTAACAAATGAATATGGTTGCCAAAGAGGCAGGAAACATCTCCCATGCCAAAGCTCCTCAGTTCTGAGAGAGACAGCTCAAAAGAGGTGTGACTGGCTAATTTTGTAAATTCTTAGCTCAGGTGTGTTTCCTTTCTTTAATCTAAGGGATAAACTAAATTACCTCTACAACGTCTTTCATCTCCAAATCTATGTTCCTATCTGAGTCCCCAGCTAAGGCTCTATCCCTCTGCTCACCTTAATTCTCTATAATAGAATTATCCTTTCCACATCTTGACTTTTCCCATCACCACGTTGATATTTTACAGGTATGCATAAGAAATTAACTGAGAGTTTTGGGTGAGTTGTAGAAACCAAATATGACACATGAAGTTCAGTAGAAAACACAGAGCCTATGGCCAAATACTAAACCTATATTTAAGGTACTGTAAACACCCCATAATAGAAAAAGAAAAAAAAATCAGACTTCCTTCCTGGTATCAAGAGAGGGCCAAGAAATTTTACATGGATTTTCCAGATCATGAAGACAAATCACCCTAATCATTCCCTCAACCAAGAATTAGTTCGGTACCATGAACACATCTTTATCTCTTGTCCTGAGCTTCTAAAATTTGCTGTCATCTTAAGACTAAAGCTCTATGCTTCTTCTGGTCCTTCCTCTCAATTTTCACTTATACCATGCCCAATCACTAGATATGGTGGACAATTGGGTAAAAAGATATCTGTCATGATCTAAATGGCTCTTACGCTACCTAATTTCTAAATTTTACTGCCTTGGACCAAATCTCCAATTGCCCATGATTCTGTAGCCCAAACAAGAATTTTTTTTTCCCTTCCTGAATTCCATCAATGATTGTCATTGAAGGCAATGCATTTATTTTATAATCCCAAACCAGTCCTTAACCAGTCGAGGAAGTGTGGTCTAGTGAAAAGAATATTTGCTCTCTAATCACAAGACTTGGGTTCAGATCTCAGTTCAGTGCTACCCATGTAACTTTATACAAGTTACTTAGCTTTTCTTGTCTCAATATCTTCAACTGTAAAAAGAGGGGAGGAATAGATGAGAAGACCTTTACAATCCCTTCTACCTCTAAAATTATGATCCTAACAGACAGTTATCTTTCCATCTATATAATCAGTCACTTGCTAAGGCACTACATCTCCTCCTTCAATTAAGGGAAAGAACAATAAACATCATATTCTAGGAAATGCTATGCTAGTGGGGAGAATGAGACACTATTTGTAATAGTGGTGGAAGTACAAATGGGACATTGTGGTATTCCTGGAGATTCTCTTGGGACATTCTCCTCAGCATCAAAGATATGTGGCAACTCAGTGTCTGAGTATTGTCATGGAGATATTGAAGGCTCTGATGAATCCTCTTTAAAATTGTTGCTCTCAATCAATCACTCAATCACCAAATATTTATTAAGTATCTTGTATACTTCAGGTACTGTGCTAAAGGGGGGAGGATTGAATATTCATATTCAATTTATCAGGAATAAAAATGTTTGAATGGCATAGTTCCTGCCAACAAGAATCTTAAATTCTATTGAGGGAGAGGGACAACATGTACATAGATAAGTAGGCACAAAATAAACAAGGTACTTTGGGGGGAGAGGAGGCACTAATATCTGAGAGAGGCCAGGAGGTAGAATAAAAGGATGGAACAACAAAGGTATCATGTAAAAGGTGGCCCGAAAAACTGAGCTTTCAAGGAAGCTTGGGACACTAAGAGGCTGAAGTCAGGAGAGAGAGCATGTCAGGCACAGGGGACAATTGTACAAAGGCATTAAAGAAGGAGACTCCCATCTCTCTACAAAAAGGGGGAAAGACACCTTTTCTCTGGGGCTAAGCTTGGTTTTTTTAAATTATATAATATTCATTTTTTTCTACTTATGGCATTATAGTATAAATAAACTTAATGATAAACATAAGTGTACATTTGAAGATGGAGGAATATATATGTGTGTATATATGTGTATGCCATTTTGCTGGTTCTATTATCTTTGTATTAATTTATGTCTTTCCTTGCTTCTCTGAATTCTTCATATATGTCCTTTCTAATAGGATGATAATATCTCATTACATTCATGTACCATAGTTTGTTTAGCCATGCCTCCAAATGATGGGCATATACTTTGTTTTCAGTTTTTTTATTACCACAAAGAGTGTTTCTATGAATATTTTAAAACCTGTTTCTTAAGAGAGAGATGCAATATCCATCAAAGTGTTTCTCCTCATCACCACCCTTTTCCCCCTAAAAAAATTATAATTCTCCAAATAAGACCTATTAAGGACCAGCTAGAATCTCTTAAGGTCATTCTAGAGCACAGTAGAAACTCTAAGCCTACTTCAAACTGCTCCCATGCCTGATCCCATGCAATGAGCTTTTAAAAGTAGAAAGCCCAGAGGTAAGGTAGTGTTTGCCAAAACTTGCACATTGTGACACTCCCATCAATGTTACAACAATATGACAGCACTCCCATCCCACTCTCCATTGGGCTTTTTATCCAGAGACATCAGAAAGCAGCTGTCTCTTTGAATCTCAGACCTAGATTTTGTGCTGGAATGTAGACTGTTCACAATTTGGCAGCATATGAGCCAGTCTCTCCTACAGGACTGGTCATGGGGGACAGTGCCAAGACATGTCAACCAAACAAAAGGAACTGAGTCTTCTTGAACCTAAATTATGGTGGCAGGAGGTAAGCATGGGAGATTGGAGAGCTCGGTGAACTTTTCTGAGTAGCAGTCATGATGAAAATGCCCATGTCATTTCAGCTTATTGAGTGTATCTATCCATTTTATTTCTTCCTCTTAGTTGGCTCAGTTACAAGCATTGTGTTATTCTTATTTACCCTTGTTTGTCTAATCCTTGTTTGAAGTCTGCTAAACTATTTGCCTATTTATCAGGGTGGCCCTAATTTGGAACATAGAGACTAATGGCATTTGGAAAATTGCCCTGAAAGGAGTCACCCATGTACTGTGATATATCATAAATATGGATGACTAGAAAGTAAGATGCTACGCTTAAGATGCAAATGAGCAAGGAAATGAGATGCAGTGAGTTGTGTGTGCTGGAGATTCAAATCCTGATGGAGTAGTCCCTATAGGGTCACCAGACAAAAAGCAGGTTTATGCTTTCACTCCCCAGTGAGGCTGCAGTCAGTACCACAGCCTGTCACATGGCGCTAATTGAATGGGATACTAATAGCAGGGAATGTGTGCCAGCAGCCGCCTGGCCCCCTGGTACAGAGCTAGAGAGCAGACTCAGTGAAAGGCACCGTGGGAGGGGCACCCTGGGTCACAACAAGAGTCCACAAATCCTAACATCAGGAGGATTTGAGCAGCCCCAAGAGAGTTTCACACAGTGGCTGAGGAAATGAGAAGCATTTCCCCTTGCAAGAAATACAAATGCTACTGATGAGGATAAATGGCTGTCAAGTGAAATAGTCATACCATCAAATCCAACTTCTTCCATCGCTTTCAAAATTCAAAATTGTTTAGAATCTTGAATGCAAATTGCATCCTCAAACCATCATCCAAATTAATCACAGGTGACCAAGGAGTTATTTTTTTTCTTTATAATTTAAAAGAGTAGAGATTTGATTTCTGTTCACTCTGTGAGGACATGGTAACACTAAAAGTATATATTATTATACATAAATGCACATATGCATGCATATATATGGATACATGTATATACAGTATCTGTTTCCTAACATATATACATGTCTACATTTACATGTAGAAAGAGATACATATGCTTGTATATTCACAGACTCATTCATTCATTCATTCATTGAGGACCTTTTATCCTTGTTCAGTCTTTCAGCCCTGTTCAATTCTTCATGATCTCATGGTACATATCATCCTTGAAGTTTTCTTAGCAAAAATAACTGCAGTAGTTTGCCATTTCCTTCTCTAGAATTTTGAGAAAATCAGAGAGTACATGACTTGCCCAAGTTACACAGTTAGTAAATGTCTGAGACCAGATTTTTAATTCAATTTTTCAAAACTCCAGGTCTGATGCTCTATCCATTGAACTACCTAGATGCCTCTAAGGTAAAAAGGTTGTGATCCCAGGATCATACAGTTAGTAAGTGTCTGGGATTAGATTTGAAATCAGGTCTTTCTGGCTCTGTCCCAGTGCTCTATCTACTGACCTTTTCTAGCTATTAATATAAAATTTTAAATAACATTCTATTCTCTTACCTTTTACTTTCAAATCCTTCTTCCCTTGGTCCCTATTGACCATTCTTAGGATTGAATATTCATATTCTAATTATATATGTGTATGTGTATATATGTACATGTATAAATATATATATATATATTATATCTATCACAGTATATTAATTACTATCTCTGTATATGCTAGAGTTTATATACATATGAATATATATGTGAAAAGGGTATATAGAAAGGGTAAAGAGAGAGATAAAAAAAATGCTACACTATATCAACATATATATATATGTAATCAGATGAATATTCAAGCTTAAGAATGGTTAAAGATAGAAGAAAGAAGAATTTGAAAGACAAAATTAAGAGGAGAAAAAGAGTGTTGTTTAAGATGTTATAGTCACAGCTACAAGAACACTCATTATAGGTCTTCAGAAGACAAACAATAAAAGACAGACTTAGTTTTTAATTTTGTATACCTTATGCATGGAAATTTCTCATTGTTTACAACTGCATACAGCTGCATACATCCCTTCTCCTGCCTGTAGTCACAAGTTCCATTGCTGGCCCCAGTGCAATAATCCCAACACCAAGTGTTATTCATAATGTTTCAGAAAAAGGAAAAGGCAGGGAGATAAAAGATGACAAGAGGACAAAGAGGATGGAAAGAAGGAAGGAGGACAAATGAGAGCAAAAAAAAAAAAAAAAAAGCCCTAGTTTTCTGTTGTCATAACCAATCACCTCAGCATTTTTTTTCATAAATCTTGGAAAACATGTAGAGAGCACCATTAATCATATCCAAGTATTAGGAATACTATGAGTGGTAACAGACCAATCTCAGAAGTCCAACTTATCTGATCTTCATTTCTGCAATAGGATTTGTTCAATTGGGATACAAATCTCTCTAAAGCAAACCAATTTACATTATTTCTGATACTTTCTTCTTCTGGGAAGGAAAAAAATCACATCCCAAAGGAGCAGCATCTTTCCTAAAATTTGAAAAAGGCACAAGAAAAGCAAGAATTCACCCAGAGCTCCAAATGGGCTTTCTGAACAGGACGTTTTGTAAGCCCTTTGATAATTTTATATATGAAGAGGAAAACTGAGGAAGAAAGAAGCTGTAATTTACTTAAGTTTTCTCGCAAATGATGATTAGCATGGAGATGTTATAAGTCCTTAGCAATCCTATAACTAGGCTATGCTACAAAAGAATCCTGATTCTTTTGATTAGGTATGTGAAAAGTTAATTAATATTCATTGATCATTTCTTAGATCAAGAATGATGAGGTATACATAGTATAATGTGAGGTCTCTACCCTCAAGAATATTAGTTTCAAAAGCTACAATATAATAAATCTATATATACTTATGAAGTTCTTATTATTTTTAAGATACCATGTTTAACTGCTAGGGAGGAGAGATCCCTGTATACTTTCTAATGGAGAAAGTGATATATATAGAGAGATATCTTGTTTCCTTATCTATAAAATGATCTGACAAAGGAAATGACAAAACTGAACAAAAGCAATACTTAAGGACCCAAATCTAATTCTCATCACTTAAAAAAATATTTCATTGTCTATATTTTTCCATCTCTCTCATTCTGCATTTTCCCTTATTTAGAGATGTATCTCTACTTGCCTGTTTGTTTCTTTTTCATATTTCTGCTCTGTGGACATAGGAGAAAATGGCCCAAAAAAATGGCAAAAAAAAATTTCTCTGGATAGAGCACCAGCCCTGGAGTCAGGAGGACCTGAATTCAAATCCAACCTCAGACACTTAAGATTTGCCAGCAGTGTGACCTAATCACTTAATCCAAATTGTCTTGCAAAACAATGAAAAAGAATATGTTTCAAAATAGGGTCAAGGACAAAAAAAAAAGATAGACAACATAAAAGTTTGATAATGATATAAAAATACTATCTTAGAAGAAAGATTCTGAAGGTGCTAGACATAGTGGGCATCAGTGGGTTCTAGAAACCTTACTCAGCAAACTGTTTGTTCCTTTGGAAAGTGGAATGACATGGTATCCAAATTCAAGACCTTTAGAATATAAACTAATTTGTAAAAGCTTATAAGGAAGAATAGTTGGAAGATGATAGGTATCATCATCCCACGGAATGATGAGAAGCACTGGAGGGAAAAACAAGTTTAAAGAAAGTCTGGCAAAAGTTCCAAGTAAGCAAATTCACTCCCAAGAGACACAAGATTGAAACTGAAAGGAAGACAATGAAAAGTGGAGAAATGGAAAAGTTCTACAAAGATACTCAAAACAAATTCTTTTTCATATCAAGATAATGGAAACATCACATTTAGATTCATACATGATAGTCCTGTTTATTCTATGACAAATGAGAAGAATACTGAAGAAAGTAAGATTTAAAAAACAAGAAAATGTACACACAGAAAAAGTTTGTTCATGATTTTGAGGTTATTGAAGGACCTTTTTTGAAGCTATAATAAAAAGGGAAAGATGCTAAAGATATGTACAGGGGAATTATAACATTCCTAGTAATACTAGCTAGGATTTCCAAAGTGTCTAATATGGGCCAAGGACTGTGTTAAGCACTTAACAACTATTTCATTTGATCCTCACAACCAGCCTGGATAGTAGATGCTATGATTATCTCCATTTCACAGATAAGTAAACTGAGGCAAACGGGTTGTGACTTGTCTAAAGTTACACAGCTAAGAAACATCTGAGGCTGGATTTGAACTTATCTTCCTGACTCAAGGGCCAACACCACCTAACTGCTTCTCCCTTTCTCTCCCCTCCCCGAACCCCAAAAGGAATAATAACAAAAATTAGATTCAGACTCATATATGTACTCTCCAACTATGGAAAGGAGTTACGGAAAAATATGTATGTCAAGGTCATTTTTGATGAGGATATTAAAAGGGCAAAGACAAGATTTTGCCAGACATATTTTATAGCAGACCATACATATTTACAATAGCACAGTTGACTGAAAAGTATAAAATCTACAAAATCCTATTGTGTTTGTTTCTTCATTCCTGAAAAGGATTTGATTTGGTACCATTGAATGATGCCCTCGGGCTCTCCTACAATGAGGTGTGTCCCATGAATATGTCAAAATCATACAAGTTACTTTCAAAATGTAACAACAGAGATAACTTTGTTTGACAGTAACTTGATTATTAATATCAAGTATCCACCATACCTCTCTGAGAGATTTTACAAATGAGTTTATATTTTAAATGAGTATTTTCCTTGGATACCCTGTCACTCCACTTGGCAATGAGATAAAATATTTTCTGGATAAGGAGGTTCCAAGGATCTTTTAGTTTCATTATGACCATGATTTACATTAGTTAAATTTATGAAATGATTATAAACAAGGGAGAGTTATAATCACCAAAAGTATTTGCTATTGTCATGAAGGAGCTCCAGCTTAGAATTCTATTTGAAAGGGCATTTCCTACAGGTGATAAAGTCTTCTGGATACTCCCATTTCTAGATGACAATGTGCTAATTTATCAAATCTTAGGTGATAGCAGAACCTTATACAGAAGACTAACAATGACTCAAAAATATTTTCCCTAAGTAGCCATGAAAGAAAAATAAAGAGAATGGAAAAAACATTTTTAAACTCTGATATGATGTTGGATACATAACCCATAGAAATTTTCCATAATTAGGTATAATTTTGACAGGCATTGCTAATGAACAATGAGCTAGCCCCAGAATTGAATAGATGGATAAGTAAAGACTGGCCTGGCTTTGGGAAACTAAGCAGTTCTATGACTTTTATATTTTTCCCTAAAATAAAGACTGGTTTTTAGCACTGATATTCTTTCAGTGATATTTAACATTTCACTGGGGTGTATATACATATAAGTGTGTGTGTGTGTGTGTGTGTGTGTGTGTGTGTGTGTGTGTATGTGTATAAAGGGTATATAGAAAGGGATAAAGAGAGATAACATAATATTCTATACTATTTCTACATATATATATATATATGTAATCAGAATATGAGTATTCAAACTTAAAAATGGTCAGTTAGAGAAGAAAGAAGGATTTGAAAGAAAAAGTTAAGACAATGCCATTGGGGAAATGCATGAATTCTAAATTTTAATATTTTACATAGGTGCATATATGTCATTAAATGTTTACATGTTAAAGTTTTATTTTCTGTTTATTTTAAATGTAGGCACATTTAGCCTTTTATGTATCAAAAATCCTAATCTATTATACTAACTAAACTGCTTTTTATTTATTATAATTTTCTTGTAAAATATAAGCTACTTGAAAACAAAAATAGTTTCTTTTTGATCTTTGTGTCACTAACATCTTGTTCAGTGCACCCACAGATGTTTGTGGAATAGAATTACTACCTTTAATGATAACCCTCAAATGGAAAAAAAGTAGATTGCTTAGTTCTATTTTAGGTCTTAAGTATATTCTCCTCTCCACTTCTCTACTCCACTATATTTAAAAGGGGAGGGGGAATTTCCTCAGAAATGGTTTTTAAGATATAAAAGTATATCTTTGAGCACAGTGTGACATGAATGTTCATCTCCTTGCTATATTAAAGTTGGCTTCAGGTATCCTATGAAAACAACCTCCTTGAGACAGAAATATATCAGTGAGATTGTGTTTTAATAATCATTCATTTCTTGAAAACACAAGTCCCAAAGTAATCTGGCTATTTGCTATTTTAAAAAAAACAAACAAACAAAGATATACTCTAATGAATTTTTCCCCAAAGTGAGTTTGGCAGAGAGGGCCTTAGATCTCCCTTAGGAAAGACAAGAAGGTTGGAAAGAGTACCTCAGGATTTATTTATATTTAAGTTTTAAATTAAATGGCATTTTTGGAGCAATTCTATTGGACATCTCTAAATTGACCCTGCTCCCAGCTCCATCCACATGTGATAAAAAGAAAAATATGTTAGAAGCCCAGCTACCACGGGAAAGGAATAGGGAAGAACCTAACACAAGAAAAATATTTTTTCAAACTCTACATTTTCCGTACTAGCTGTAGTGTGAATAAAACTGCTGTGCAACCATTCGCTGGTACTATTTAAAAATCAAACAGCTTTAGGAAAATACCAGTGGTTTTAATTATTTCTCCATTGGGAATCATTGGCTTTCATTTAGAAGGTTAGATGAGGTTGTTTGCAGCCAAATGGCAGCTTGAAAACAGAGAGAGGACCTCCACCAGCATCTCCTTACCAAAGTCACAAAGTCATAACAGAGTGAATTGTGCAGCATACTGGATTCCCTTGAAGAGCTGAAGGGCTAATATGACATATTACTCCCACTCAGGATGAAATGGGAGATTGGATTTCGGAAGGCAAGATCTTACAGCATAGCCAGAATCTGACAGGCTTTTACGGATTCCGCCATAGCATTGACTTGGAAACCTTTACATCATGGCCTTGGCAGGTTCCCAGCTTCCTGCAGCATAGGCAGGCTGCTATTTTTCCTCTGACTTCCCTAAAATAGCTGAGTGAGATTTAGTACAGTTGGTACGCATGGTCCTTATAGGCCAGAGTGTTGTCAGGTTTGGGTCTGTGGGCAAGCTTTGTAAGCTGGCAGAAGAAGAAAAGAAAGGTTGTTTGGGCAAGCTAGCTTTGTTCTGTTTCTGAGAGAAATATCCTCATCCAACTGACCTGGATCAAAAGCACTGGTAAACTTTTGGCACTTTTAACCTCTGGGTTTATTTTCTATTTTGGATCCCATTTACACATTATTGAATCAAGCTCAGAATGATTGATATTTTCCTCATTCAATTTCTTCTGAGTCACTCCCCTCTTTTTATATGTTTTAGCATATAATGGCATCAAATGCTGCTTCTTTTCATGTTATTACAGCATCTTTTATCAGTTTTAGAAAAGCTTAGTAAAAATCATTTAAATCCCTATGATGACTTGAAGCAAATTTATTTTTGACTTGTAAATGGAGAGATTTTAAAGCACAGAAATCTTGATTCTGATAGGGAGAGACTGGACTTCTGATTTCATAAGGAAAGTCCTTTTACCTATGCAGATTAGCATCTCCTCATCAACTGAGTCTTTGATGATGTGCCTACAAATCGAGAAGTTTAGTGATTTGGTCAGGACACCATGGCTAATATGTGTCAAGGAGAGAATTTCCACTGACTCTTCTTGGATCCTGGCAAGGCTTGACTGTTGGATCCTAACCTCTCAATTCCCAGTCTACTTTTGATTTCTACAAACATTTAACAAAATTCTCTCATTAATATGTGACTATAACTATGTTTAAAAAAAAAAATCAACCACATATTTAGATAGGGAAATAGCATGAAATAGTGATGAGGTTACTAGATTTGGAACCCAAAAATCTGGGTTCAAACCTAAGCCCTGCCACAAGATGAGCCGAGGTAGAACTTAACTTCCCATTACCTTAGTCTCCTCATTTCTATAAATCAATAGAGTTGGTCAAAAACAGAGAAGAATATGTATAGCCCAGGAACCTCATTGTGGCCTCCAATATTCCAAAGTATAGACCAAACCAAACTTAAATGTAATTGGAAAATATTTACCATATTAAATAAAATATAATAAATCACACATAATGTTAATATGTAGTTTGCTAAGTCAATATGCCACTCACAGGGACCCTTAGTTTAGTGTCCTCTTCTCCCTTTCTCTTTGAGTTTAAATAAATTTAATCAATTAATTAATTTAATTGACTAAATTAAAATTAATCTAAATGATAGCTTCCAATTTTAAAATTCCTGATAGTATCCTACACACCATTATTTGGGGGTTGCCAGGAAGGCCTAATGCCCCCAAATAGCTTTCCTACCTACTGTGAGAAATTTCCTTCCTTTAGGATAAGCAGTGATCTCATTAGGCATAATCCTTTAAAATGCAAATGGAAAGGTTTTAGAAGAATAATCCATTAAGGTTATCATCTCTATCCAAGCACTTTGTTCTGGGAGGGAAGTCTCTGGGATCAGAAGGGAAAAATACTGAAATGGAGAGAAAGTCCTGCTAAAAGCAAAGGGCAGTGGAGGTAACCTTTATCCACTTCATAATGGTTTCCAAAGCTGGTCCTATCCCTTTCTTCTGTCTTGGAAAAAGTTGCAGATATACTTAGAATGCCTCTGCTTTCTAGAAGAATCCTGATTTCAAGAAAGAAAGGGGTGGGGAGGAAACCTTTTAACATGATATTGAAGGAAAAAAATAAGGGCAGTAGGTGTTTTGAATAGAGAGCTGGCCTCCAAGTTGATATGACCAAGTAAGTGCTATTTCTGTTTTTTCCAATTTTTTAACATTTTTACTTAAGGTTTTGAATTGCAAATTCTATCCTTCTCTCCCTCCTTCTCTTCTCCTTCCCTGAGATGGTAAGCAATCACATAAAAGTTATACCTAGTAGATAAAACATTTCCATATTAATCATTTTGTACAAGAAGATTTGAACAAAAGGGGGAAGAATGAAAGAAAGTGAAAAATTAGCAAGCTTCAGTCTGTATTCAATCAGTATCAGAATTGGAGGGGGATAGTATGCTTCATCATTAGTCCTTTGGGCATTGTCTTCGATCATTAATTGTATTGCTAAGAATATACAAGTCATTCACAGTTCTTCATTGAACAATGTTGCTCTTACTGTATGCAATGTTCTCCTGATTTTGTCACTTCACTGTGTATCAGTTTATGTAAGTCTTTCCAGGTTTTTCTGAAATCATTCTGCCTGTCATTTTACATAGCACAATAACATTCGATAACAATCATATACCTTGGTTGCGTGCTACTTCTGACATATAATTGCTGTTACCTACACAAAAAAACCAAATTCTAAGTGTTCTAAGTCAGGACTTCTTAAACTTTTTCCACTCATGACCTCTTTTCACCTGAAAAATTTTTACAAGACCCCAGGTATATAAACGTATAAAATGAATATAAAAATCTAATTTTTGCTGATACTAAATCAAAACTTTGTGACCTCTACATTCAGTTATGAGACTCAATATGAGGTCACAAACCATAGTTTAAAAAGCTGGGCTCTAGGAAACTTCCTAAGACAGAAAGTTATCAAAAAGATATCTTATACTGGCAGAACCTTAATAAAAGAATACCTCTTGTCAGATCTCATGTTTCGATTTTTGTTTTGGAAAATATGGTTTCCATCGTCATGGTTCCCAGTATGACAAGGAAGAGGAAACAAACTCCTTTCTTTCCCTTATACCCTTTAAAGCATCGCAGGCAATAGAATAGCAGAGAATAGCTTTTCCACATCTGCCACACTGTTCCCTTAGCAATACCCTAATTATGCCACTGCTGATCAGCGTAAAGCTTGTGAATAAGACAGAGGATAAAAAAAACAGAAATGGTCAGACTTTGGTCTCAAGACTGATGATGCTTCCTGGTGACCCAGCTCATCATTAACAAAGAACATTCATTGTAGACCCACAGATACATCATAATAGCAAGAAACAGAGCAATGACATATGGTTCCCAGAAATCAAAAGTGAAAAGGAAACACATTACTTCATGTAGAAATTATTATCAAAGAATTTTCACCATCTAGAACGACTGACCTCTTCTTATGAACCAGAGGGGAGATACTCAGCTGTCATCATAGCTGTTGCCTCTTACAGCCCCTGGGCTGGTGGGCTAGTAGGTAGATCTGCCTATTATTTCACATTCAATAATAAGAAGTGACTGACACAACCTGATGTAATTCATCCCCGTGTAGCATGTCACCAGAGAAAACATGGGGGAATTGGGGGAAGGAAAAAGGGAATCCTTAAGAAAAAGGAAAGCAGGCATCTTGTCCAGCTGCCATTATGGGTCTTTCCCTAATAATAGCCTCTAAACATCAGAAACTCTAGGTGTATATGTCAGTTTGAAAAACAGCACCTCTGAAAGCATTTATATTAAACCTCTTATAAAGCCACTTTCCTAGCATTATCCCATTAATCTTCACAACAGCCTGATGAGGCAGGTAGAACTATTTGCTCTGCAATTTTAAATACCCCAGTTAATAACTTGAGTATAGAGGACCCAAATGACATTGTCAAACATAGTCTCAAATCTGGATGTCAGCTCATGACAGCCCAAAGCAGAGTCCTAGCACCCAGTGAGGGCATTTCAGGTCACAGGGAATGGAGGCCTTCCTCTTATTACTCAGCTCTGACACCTGCTGGCTTAACAGAAAAAACATTTGTGATAATTCCTTTTATTTGCTATCAAATATCAGCAGCATCCCAGTAGTTTAGAACTTTAAAATAGGTTATGTTAAAATATATATATATATATTTATAAGCCAGCTGTTTGCAATTTAGAAAACTTTCATGGAATAAGGTTAAAAAGGGATGGCTAGTTTCCCAAGCTAGCCCACAAAGTCCACCATGCAGCTGAAATAATATCCATTTGCAATAAAAATTTATTATTTCATTTTCATTGTTCATGGATTCTTAGACTTAGAACTGAAGTATATCTTAGAAGTCAGATATCATCTTTTCATTTTTATAGGTGAAGAGGTGAAGGCACATAAAGGTTAAGTGGCCAAGGTCACTCAAGTAATTAAAAGTAGAGTTGGGATTCAAATCTAGATTCTCTGATATTAAAGTCAGTACAATTTCCCCTGTACCCATAGTTCCTGAAAAAGAATAAAGAGAGAGAGCAGAGGCACCAAAAATATGGAACTAGGGATCCTGAGTTCACTGTTTCTATTTCTGTTCTATTCAAACCATTGATTTACGAGCAGTTGAGTTATTGTGGAATTTTGGGACGCAAGTTGAGCAATGCTTCTACCATCTGCCAGTCTTGCTATATGACCTACCTTATGTCTCCTAAAAGGGACATCTCCAATCCATGTGTTTTCTGTAGATCCTTTTATTTGTTAATGGTACACAGAACTGGATGTCATTCTTTCCACCATGTGCCAGGTGACCAGAAGTTTCTGCTCTCCATTTTTCATTTATGATGATGCCATATTCAGATGCTTGGATAATTACAGGCAACACTGTTAGATGCAAAGGAAAATATGTAACTAAAAAAAGTTAGAATCCTACATTGAGTTCAAAAAGTAAATCAGTGTCAAACAAGGACAAAAATGTGGTTCTCAAATGAGACTTTTCTGGTCTTTGAAAATGGGAGTGCCTTAGGCCTATGACCAATACAGAAATTATTACAATAGTTCAGACTGAGGGCTTGCACTAAAGTGGAGAGTCTATTAATGGAAATAGAGAGATTAGAAAAATGTTTCATTTATATGTTTTCTTTCCTTACCTGACTGACAAGCCAGATATTCACTATTAACAATTAGCTCCCAATCTGCCTTTTAACTAAAGTTTTTGCTTTGTTGATATCTCTAGTGTTAACTTGATCATTATGACCAAAAAAGGAAATATAAGTAAGGGCAGTCTTTGTAATATTGTAGAAAGTTATAGAATCAGAACTAGAAGCAAATTTAGACATAATCTAGCCCAAATTCTTCATTTTATCAATTAGGAAATTAAAATCCAGAGATATGAGATGACTTGTTTAAAGTCATATAGCTAATTAAATGACCAATTTGGATGAGAATCCAGGTCTCTTGATATCTTCTCAATTTTTCTTTCCACTATACTATGTCTTTCAACTACATATTTTAATATCTTACCCCAAATCTGAATTTACCCCATCTGCACTGACAAAAATACAAGTTAAAGATTCAAGCATCTCCATAGGAACTCTTTTGCTCTGTATCAACAGACAAAGAAATCAGTCTTGAAATACATCTGATGACATGATAGACTGGTAAAGTCAAATCTCTCCAGAAGCAAAAATTAACTATGATTACTTCATGTAAGACATCACTCAAACCAATCAAATGTTATTTTGGGAAATCATAAATTTATATCCACCGTCAGTTTGTCACTCATTAAGTTCTTATAAGAATGATTAGGAAATTATTTTAATAAGTAAATGTTAGTCTTAACCTCTTGTTAGTTTGATAGCTTTGAAATCTGAAATGATATCACTCTGTTGGATTTATGAAAAGTCTCTGGGCAGTTCTCTGGGGGTTATTATTACTTCATATAAGGATGCACTTTGTCCAAAATCAAGGAGGTCTCTTTCCATTCTTATATTTATAAGCCATGTTTATCTACTGCTCATTTACAATAGTGTATATATATATATATATGTATATATGCAAGAACCATGGGAGCGGACTTAAAGCTTTCTGGGGTGTCATTTTGGTGACTGACATAGATCACCACCCCCAAGCAGTTGACAAAGACAGCAGGCACCACTGCATAGCAGGGATTTACTGGAGTGCCAGCTGTATTTTGTTCATAGCTGCAATGAAAGATGCTGATCATCCTGTCTCGGCTTTTCCTGACTTTTATCTAAGGTGATCATGTGGAACACCCTCTGCACTGAGTTGTAGAGAGATTTAGGAAAAACATACTCATGAGCAGGTAGATTGACTGCCACACTGACACATCAGGGCAAGAAGTCAAGCTGAGGAGGGATGCATAGGAAATTAGCATTTCTGTGATAAAGAAGTTAGCTTAGTCACATGAATCCTAAAGATAAATTCTGGATTTGCAATGGAAAAGTATTGCCTCAATTCAGTCCATATCTTCTACTCTCCTTAACAAAAATCCTAAATAAAGGTGAATAGCTTCGGATTAATTTAATCTACCCATGGCTTTGTCCAGGAAATAAATGTACAACAATGGGCCTTGGAAACTGGGGGGTGGGGGAGAGGGGGATTGGGAGAGCTAGTCAGAATGCACTTTTAAGTTTCATCTGTCTAGTTAAAATTTTCTCCATTATTTTCTTGGGCAGCAAGATGGCATAATGGATAGAATGCTGAACTTGGAATCAGAATGACTCATCTTCATGAGTTCAAATGTAGCCTCAGATTCTTACTAGCTATGTGATTCTGGACAAGTCACTTGACACTTAACCCTGTGTATCTCAGTTTTCTTATTTGTTAAATGAGCTTAAGAAGGAAATGGCAAATCACTCCAGTGGGGCAAAACCCCAAATGGAGTAACAAAGAGTTAGACATGACTGAAAAATGATTGAATAAACCATCACTTTCTTAAGTCTGGATAACCAACAACAGCAAAAACAAATAAATAAATAAATAAATAAATGAAGCAAGCTCTGATTCCTGCTGATGCCATTTCCAAGTTAAAAAGCTCACAATGAAAGTTTAACAATGGGTTCTCAAGAACTAGCTCCAGCATATTCCTATGTCCCAAAGTATATAAATGATTATTTCATTCAATAATGATAATATTCGATTAACATTTGACACTGTGGCAGGTACTTGACAATACAAAGACAAATATTCTCTACTTTCAAGAAACTATTACCAGCCGTGTATATCTTCCAAAGAAAAATTAAATTTGCTTCCATGATGTGATTCATATCTTTATTCTTCTTTTCTCAAGAAACACTGTGATTTCATGGAAAGAGTACTGGTTAAGGAGTTAGAGGACTTTTATTTAAATGCTGCTTCTGTCACTCAGTCATTCTGTGATCTTGGGTACATCACCTAACTTTTTACTTCTTCAGTATCCTCTTCTATAAGAAGAAAAAGTTTGATTCAATTTCCCCTAGGTTTCCTTCCAACTATAAATCTATGACCTTTCCTGTTCATGACAGAAGAATAAGACTATAGAACTGTCAAGATATTTCAATATCCTGTTTCCTCAAGCTAAGGACCAGCAAGCAGACTGTGCCCTGAGGTTGGCATAACAACAATACTTTATGCTCTGGATGATTCCATCCTCTGGTATAATGTATTACTTTGACCAGCACCAGGTGTTCACTGAAGGATTTATATTAATCAATAACTGTTTAGATTTGTTGGAGCTCCCCAGAGACCTGAGAGCCAAGGTGCTGTAGCCTAAAGCCATCCATCACATCTGCTGACACTTTGTGCTACGTAACTGCTAAGTGAACCAAACCAGGTACTGAACTCCTGTTCTCACCATCCTACAACTTTGTTCCCACAGGACCCATGAATTTCTGAATTGTCCTAAGAAATGCCATCCATGAGAACTATTATTCAAGATATTAGTGTGGTATTCCAGCCCACTTGTGGTTTCATAGACATATGTATGTATATATGTGTGTGTATATATGTGTGTATGTTACTTATCTATACATATATGTATATATGTGAATATGTATGTATGCCTTGCCTCCTTCTTGGGGGAGAGGGGAGGGAAAGGAAGCATGATTTTGGCTTGCAAGTTTTTCCTCACTCTGAAATTAATTAAACTTCTGTTTGATCCCTGACTATCTTATCTCTAGTCTTCTCTGTTCTGCTCTAGCCATTCACAGTTAGAAGCCGATTCCGGTCCAGTTGACAGAACATTTTTGGGATAAGGACAACAACAATAGCATTTATAAAGCCCCTACTATGCTACAGGCATTGTGTTAAACAATTTACAAATATTAACTCATTTCTTAAAAATTATTAACTCATTTTATCTTCATAATAACCCTAGGAAGTAGGTGCTAACATTCTCATTTTGCAGCTGAGGAAACTGAAGCAAACAGAGGTTATATCATTGCTAACATCATTGTATGCTTCTGTCTGGGTCTGATCTTCAATGGTCTACCACAGTGTATAGTTTGACTAGCATGTACTGTCTACTAAGAATATGCCCATTATAGCAATATTGTTTTAAGAACAACTTTAAGCAAATATAGTCATTTTGGCTGTTACAGATACCCAAATTAACTCCAAGACATGTAAAGGAAGATATCTATATTCAGTAAAAGAAATGATAAATAGAAATATATAGAGAATGATTTTATATATATGTAGGTGTATGTGTATATATATGCACACATACACACATATATAAACATATTTGTGTTTAATAGTTGCTGTCTCTAGGGTGGGTGAAGAGGGAAGGAAGAAAAACAAAGAAAAAAATTTACATGACAATATTATTAAATATTTTAAAAGAATAGCAAATTTTATGTAAAAGATTTGCCATGTAAAATCATCTTTTTTTATTATGCTATGGAAATGTATTTTTTAATTCCATAAATTAAAAATAAAATAAATAAATAACAATAAAAATAATATGGCTTGTCATATAGGCTTAGCAAGGCCTTGAGCTTCACTTCTTTTGAACTTCTCTTTTCTATAACACTTGCTGTATTACCTGCTGAGCCTCATCTCTTTAGCAAATAACACCTGTCTTCTAGGGTGCGGTGACCAGAAACCAATAGCCTCTTAAGCACATTCTGACAACTCTTTAGCCAGAGCTAAGCCACCATACCATACTAGCCATAGGCCAAAAGCAAGGCAGAGCCAACTGATTTCTTCCTATTAGACAAATTCTCTTTTTAGGCTTTCACCTGAGTGTTAGTTATTAACTAACTAGTAAACTAGTAACTAACTAATGTGCCTCCAAACCCATTTCAGAGTTCTCTACCAAAGAAACTTTGATAGAACTTTGTGCCATTGCAATTTGCTGTTGTTGTTTTTTCTGGATTCCCCAAATCCTTTTAATCTTACCATGTAATGAATAAGTACAAAAGTTAAATTGAGAATAGCAAGGTCATTTTCTTCTCCTTCTGAGCTTGATTCTCTGTATGAATGTGTGTAATAGCAATCAGAAGTTAGATTGAACCCAATCATATTTTTTTGGCTAACCAAATTTAAGGGAGTAGATGAATATAATTCTGTGTCTTCTCCTCATACTTTCTCCAAGGGAGACTTAAATTACTGCCAGAAGGAGAAGTAGGAAGTTGGAGCCTGGGACTATCTCTCTAGTCTCCTAGAGAGGGGTTGCCAGAACTAAAATTATATCTATCCCCTCCCTTAAATATTGTTAGTCTAAAAAATGTGATCTGGCTCAATCTAACTTCTGAACATTGTTAGGGAAAGAAGGATTGGGGTGGGGGGGAAGGATCTTATCCTTCAGCACCATAAATTGGATTGGCTTTTTCCAGCTTCCTTCTAGAAGGTGGAAGCCAAAAGCACGATAAATGCTTGAAGCAACTTGAAGTTTGAAGGGACTGAAGAAGGCTAGAATTATAAAGCTTTCCCAAATTACACCTAATCCTTCAGTAGGGCAGGACATTCATTTCCACCAAAAAGGAGAGTCTCATATCAATGGTCCTTGGGTATAATAAACACACAAACACACATGTATATATGTATAAATATTCTACATGTTTATAATACATAAAGATAAACATATAGAGATATCTATACTTAGTAAGGTCCCAGGTACTGTAAGAGGTAAAAGAGATATAACTAGCCCCTTCTTCCACTATTTCCCTCTCCTAAGGAGACATTAATTTCTTCCAACAGGAGAAGCAGGAACTTGGAGCTAGAATCCACTCTTCTATTCTCAGAGAGAGAGAGAAAGAGATATTATGCTGGTACACACACACACACACACACACACACACACACACACACACACACACAAAACTAAACTACTTAAGAAATTAACTCTTTAAGTGGACTTTTTAGAAGCTCTTTTTATAAACCCTGATATTTTAGTTTAAAATAATTCTTTCTCATTCTGTAACATAGTTTCCACATCCTCTATATTAGACATTTCTGTATCAGCCCAGTTCCCCTTTTTCTTTTTACATGCTAGAGTGAAACAAGAGAATTTATTTTCATATACTTTTTGATACCTCCAGTTTTGTAGCTTTTTACAACTTGCAAAATACTTAAATATCTTAAAAGCAACCCTGCAAGGGTGGAAGAGACAAATATTATTATCCTTATTTTGCAGACAAAGGTTGAATTTGAAGAAGTGACTTGCTTAAATAAGTAGCATAGACCTCATGTAAAATCGGTCCCTTTTTTATTGACATGGGTTGATTTTCTATGCAATTGTTTTGAATAAAGAGAGGGATCAAAAATATCAATATCTTATAGTTTATCACTTTTCAATTTTTTAAATTCCCAGAGTTGCTGTTTCAACAAAAAAAATCAAAAGCCATTTCTTGTCTTTTGTAAGTGCCATTTGAGATCTTCTCAAACCAATTATTATGTCCTGCTCCCTAATAACTTCAGTTAATTATATAATAGCTCTTAAAATTATATAATATAAAATTTAAAGCCTCTATTAATTCAGTGTTATAGCTGTAAACTTAAAATCACTAGAGCCAAAAAAAAAAAGTGTAATTTCCAACATTTTCACTGAATTGTCAGGTGTCCTATATTGTACAGACTCTTTTCTAAGGGTCAGTTCTGTCACCTAACCTGAGATTTTGTGTGAATACATGCATGTGTTTATATATGTATGCATACACATTTACACATGTATGTATATATGTATGCATATACGTGTATGTTGTATATATGTTTGTGTAAATTTGCATATATATTCATGTTTATATTTGTATAATATTTGTATATGTATATATATAATATTCAAGCTATTAAATCAGTCCAAAATACAAAATTCTGAAGTTTATTTAAATGAGGATTATAATATTTGAATTTTATGACTTTAATAAGTTAAATTTTATCAGTTCTTGAATTTTTTATATTTTGTTCTTGGTTTCATGAATTTTGGGGTGTTTTTATTAGTGGGAAAGAAAAAAAATACAATTAAGCAAGAGGGACCACTAAAATCATATTCTTTATGTTCTTTTCCCTGTGTCTAATCAGTTAAGAGATCAAAAATCTATCAGCAGTGATGGTGTAGTGATTTATTTATTATTTTGATTAAATAAATGATTTAATTGATATAAGAAATTCAGGTGAAACTTCTAACGCTAGTGATAATCAATTCCTTCTCTGAAACTTATAGTTTTAGAGAATTGTTTGGGACAAAAAGTTAAAAGACATTCAGAATCACCTCAACACTGTGAGGCAGTGGCAGGACCTAAACTCTGGTCTTCCTGAATCTAAAGATTGGTGGATAGATATCCTATATCATACTGCCAAGAGATTGCTGATATGTGATATTTATATAGCACTTTAAGGCTTGCAAAGAGCTTAACCAACTTTATTTCATTTCACCATCACAACAGTCTTGTGAGATAGGTACTGCTATCTGCCTTTTTCAGATGAGGAAATTGAGCCTTAGAGAGATGGTTTATTCATGGTCATAGAATAATTAATAATTAATAATTGGCAAATTCAGGTCTTTACTGACTCCAGGTCCAAGTATTTTTCTACTACACCAATATATCTCCAACATACACACAATAGCACAACCATTCATACTATTCTTCTATATAGTACAAATATCCAAATATATGAAGGTAAGGAAATGAAAACCTTTTGGATCATGTGGTAATAATCTAATCTTCATTTCACACAGTTTAAACTTTTCTTAAATTTTTCAACATTCAGGGTAGTAATGATGCTTTGTCCCAGAGCTATTGAAATTTTTTCAATTTGATCTGATAGGTTTAAATTGCAATCTTTATGCTATACATTGAAATTCGCATATTTTATAATTTCTTTACTTAAATGTGAAGAATATTTATTCTATAAAAATTAGTAGCTCATAAATGATCCAAATAGTTAAGAAATTCAAAACCATGCCATATGAGGATGAGTAAAGAAACTAGGAATTTTAGCTGGGAGCAAAGAATAGGCTGGGAGTGGGTGGTAAGAAAGCTGTCTTCAAATAGTTAGAGAGGACTCACATGTAGAAGAGGAAGTTACATGATACAGTGGATAGAGTTCCAGGCCTGGATTCACAAAAGTTCATCATCCTAATTCTTTCTTGGTAACTTACTAAGTACTTACTAGCTGTATAATCTGGGCAAATCACTTTGCCCTGTTTGTCTCCATTTCTTCATCATCAAATGAGCTAAAGAAGAAAATGGTGATTTTTGCCAAGAAAATAGGGTCACAAAGAGTCAGAAAAAGCTGAAATGAACTGAATAACAACAACAATATATGAAACAGGAATGAATTTACATTTCTTGGTCTCAGAAGAAAAGCTAACAAGCAAGAAGTATAAGTATTGTCTTGGATCCGTTTACCATTTAGGTCACCCAAGGATCACTCATTTTAATAGGATAATATTCTTCACATTTCTCTAAATAAAGAAACTATAAATAAATGAATTTCAGATATAATATAAAGATTGAAATTTAAACTTATCTGGCCAATTGCAAAAAATGTTATAAGGAAGAGTTTCCCAACAAGTAAAGCTTTCCACAAGTTCAAAGGTCTAACTTATGAGATAATAGTAGTGATGGTAGTAGTAGTAGTAGTAGTAGTAATATAGTAGCAGTAGCAGCAGCAGCAGCAGCAGCAGCAGTAGTTAAATCTTTTTTTAATAGTATTTTATTTTTCCAAATACATGCAAAGATAGTTTCCAATGTTCACCTTTGCAAAACCTTATGTTCCAAATTTTTCCTCCTTTCTCTCCACTCCCTAAAGCAGTAAGCAATGTGATATAAGTTAGGCATATGCAATTCATCTAAACATATCTCCAAATTTGTCATGCTGCTTAAGAAAAATCAGATCAAAAAGGAAAAAAAAAAAAAAAACAAGCAAACAACAAAAAAATGAAAATCCTATGCTTTGATCCACATTCAATCTCCATAATTTTCTCTCTTGGTACAGATGGCACTTCCCATGGCAAGTCTATTAGAATTGCCCTGAATCACCTCATTTTTAAAAAGAGGCATAATGTTCTCTTGGTTCTGCTCACTTTACTCAGCATAATTCATGTAAATCTTTCCTAGCTTATCTGAAATCAGCTTGCACATCATTTCTTATAGAACAATAATATTCTATTATAGTCATGTACTATAACTTATTTAGCTGTTCTCCAACTGATGGGCATCCATTCAATTTCCATTTCGTTAGTAGCTAACTCTTACATAGCATTTACTTAGTGCCAGTCATTGTGCTAAGGTTTGTTTTTTTTTCTCCCCCTGAGGTAATTGAGGTCAAGTGACTTGCCTAGTGTCACACAGCTAGGAAATGTTAAGTGTCTGAAAACAGATTTGAACTCGGGTCCTCCTGACTTCAGGGCTGGTACTCTATTCACTGGGCCACCTAGCATCTAGCTGTGCTAAGTTCTTTACAAATATTATCTCATTTGGTTTTATACCTGGGAGGTAGATATTATAATTACTTCCTTTTATAGTTAAGGAAACTGAGCCAAATAGAAATTAAATCAATTTCTTGGCAGAGATACTGTAGTGGTTTGTCATTTCATTCTCTAGCTCATTTTACAGATAAGGAAACTGAGGCAGACTCAGTGAAGTGACTTACTCAAGGTCATATTGCTAATAAGTGTGCTAGGTTATATCTGAACTACATTTTCCTGATTCCAAATTTGGCACTCTATCCAACTAAATAATGAGTTCCCTTTCACTACAGCTGTTCAAGCTAAAGCTAGATGACTACTTTTTAAATATTCTGCAATGGGGATTCATGTATCAAGAAAGAGCTGGACTCGATTTTAAAATGCCTTTCACCTCCAAGACTCTCATTCTATAGATATATCTGTGAGAAAAACCATTTGTAAAATAGATAAATAGACATATACCAAACTGTATGATGAAATACCCATGTTGGAAGACACTTCAGAGACCATCTTGTCCAATTTGTAATTGAGCATCCCCAATAAGCAATATTCAGCTTTTGTATAAAAGTTCTAATGAGAAATCCACAAGTTCCTGAGATAATGCTTTCCATTTCTGACTTTCACCAATTATTGAAAAAAGTATATCCTAACAATTATCCTTAATTTTTTTCCTTTCAACTTTTTCTATTGCTCCTAGTCCAATTCTTTAAGGAAAAGCAAAATTAGTTTTATATAAGATTATTTCAAATATTTGAAAATAGCTATCATGTCTACCCTATTTTCCATTTTCTTGGATAAACATTCCCAATTCCTTCTACTGACTTTTGTGGCCTTTTCATAGCAAAAATCTATTTCATCCAATAGGAAAATAATATTATTTTTCATTTTCAAAGAGCTAAGAATTTCAGTCTCAACTATATTTATTCTTTTCCATGAGAATGTGAGTGCTTCTCTAGCAGGAACTGTTTCATTCTTTATATCAGCTAGCACAGTACCTGGCACGTATAATGTGCTTTAATAGAAGCTTATTGACTGGTTAATTTATGATTCCTTAACACAAGTAGTCCTCTATACCATCTACAAAAAAATAAACAAATAAAAATCCCTGCCTTGCATAAAAGCTAACTCTTTAAAATGTAATGTGACAAAGGGAAATGATTATAGTCTTTATAGTTATAGAATGTGGGTTCAAATCTCACTTGTCACTAGTTGCTGGTATTACTTTACAGTAAGCCTCCATATCTTCATCTATGAAATGAAAAGATTGGCCTAGATGTCCTCATAGCACTAAGAGATAATCAACCCATTCTCTCATATTTTTACATGACTAGAGACAATATTAAACTTCATTGGGGAGTGGGAGGGCAATTTTGCTTCACTTTATAATTCAATGTTATAAGCATATTTTAAAAGAATTAAAAAGCACATAATTAAAAGTTGGGAAAGTAGGATTTTAATCCTGGCTGTGATTGTAATTTGTTGTGTGGCTTTGTCTAAGTCACTGAATTTGGTGCCTTCTGTTACCCTCTTTATAACATAAATGTCACCGATTAGATAATCTAACACAAATCAAAAATGTTGTTTCCAACTCCCTAGAACTCCTAACTTATTTTTTAGCAATTCAGAAAGAAAAAATGTTCTTTGGACCATAGGCATAAAAATATTCATAAGCTAGTGACATTAAAAATGAGAAATTCACATGAAACATTAATTATGATGTAAATATACATATGTTTATAAAATACCATATTCTTAGGAATATGGAAAGTCTGTGAAAATTCATAATACACACATGTAAAAACTTTACTTACAAATACTCTCATCTTAGGAATAGAAAATTTCAAAGTTTTCATTTTGAAAGCCCCTAGAATCATCCATGTGTGAACAATTTCTAAATTGCCTTAAGTGTAAAAGATTACCCTTATCTCCACCTACGGCTAAGCCACAATTGCTGTGCAAGTTTTTCTTCAAAGTTTTTGAAAAAGAAAATTTTCCTAAAAGAGAAATTTCAGCTGAAACAAGACAATGAATATTTCAAAAGGTAACTATTCACAAAATGGGGAAGTATATAGTATAAGTGGCAGGCCAACCACCCCCACAACCCCGCAGTGGAGGTGTGGAGCATGAATAGAGACAGAAAAAAGGAGGGATTGAAGTGAAGTGAAGTGAAGTGAATGAAGAATACACAGTATTTTTCAATATCCATACCAACCTTAAAGATGGCATTCTTCTAATATCACTGTAATTCCCAGTAGCCTTTTGCTACCACTAAAAAACATGACCTGGTCAGAAGTTGAAAGCTTTTATTAAATCATTAAGTCAGACAAATAAGCACTTATTAAGAGCAACAAGAGGGCATTGGTGATAGAATGAAAGTAAAGAAGACCTGAGTTCAAATGTAGTCTCAGATAATTACTAGCTTTATGACCCTGCTTAAGTCCACTGATCCTATTTGTCTTATTTTTCTCATCTGCAAAATGGGCTGGAGAAGGAAGTGCCATGGGGGCTAGGAGATGGACTAGAGAAGGGAACAGCTGCAAAAACAGGTTAACAATCAGTAAAAAGCTAAGGAGCTGGTGTCATTACATAGCAAACATCATCATAAGGCAAGTCCATCATGATGAAATATCAAATTGTCTTTTATAGAATGTCCAAACTTAGAAGAACCTTAGAGCTCATCCAGTCCCACCTTAATATGCAGAATCATCCTGAAGAATATCCAAAGTCTTCTTGAACTTCATCCATAAAAAGAAACTCACTGCTCCAATGTCTGTTTGTTTAATAGCTCTCATTTTTAGGATTTTTTTTTCAATTCTTTGAATCAAGAATAGTAATGAACTGCTCTTTTAAGTAAAATGCATTGCTCCAAATAAAATCTTTCCAATATACCATTCCCAATCTCTGCATCTCAAGTATGGCCCTTTTTATCTTTTAGGTCAGGGTAATTATTGTAACTCAGTCTTCTCATTGTACGTGGTATGCTCCAACTTTTCTTTGTAGAATTTTTTTCAGTTAACAAGCATTTATTTCCTCTCTCTCCTACTTCCCACTCTCGTCAGACAAATGTCCAGTATTAGCCACAGCTCAAATCAGGGGATTTTGACCTTGTTTGTGTCATGGACCCCTTTGGCAATGTGATAAAACCTAATGACCACTTCTCAAAATAATGTTTTTAAAAGTATAAAAATGAAAAACATAGCTTACAAAGGAAACCACAACATTAAAATATAGTTATACAGAAGTTTTGTGTTTTTTTTTTCTTTTGTTCTCACTTGGGAGGGACTGAATAGTTTTTTTTTTTTTAATTTTAAAGAAATACAATTGTAAAAATATATTTTAAAAAATCCTGGGATCCCATGCTAAGAATACTTGCCTTAGATTCATAGCACCTTTCTTCCATGTAACTGGAAGTACAGCCTGTCCTCAGGTCCTCTGGATTTCTTCTCCCCACAAGAGGGCTATATATACCTGAGGCAACACTGTGGTCTCCTTCAACTCAATTTCTCCTATAAACTAAGGTAGAGGTATCTGAAACCTTCCCCAACTCCCTCCAAGCTCAGGCTGTCTTTGTTACCAGAAGCTTTCTTCCCAGAGGGTTTGTTAATTGAGGTACTGCTGTATTATTTCCCAAAGAACATGCTTTCCTTCTCAGTTTCAAGTAGTTTGATGTGTGGTCATCAAAAGGCGCCACAAATTGCCAACTTGTGCTTCATGTTGCAACTCGCATTAATTTAAATAGCCTACATCAAAAAAATTTTTAAAGGGTTGTTCCTTCAAACTATTTTTTAAGCCACCAAGACTTCAAAATTTCTAAGAAAGCCACAGCACAATCTGCAATGCATTATAGATTTTAAGCATAGAATCTTATCTATCCTTTTGTGTGCAGACCAGAACTCCTCAAAATACTGATCAGAGGCAGGGCTCACATTCCAGGACTAGTACCACAATTTTGCTGCTAGTCTGAAAAATAATTAAAGTAGCAGATGTTTGAGTTGCCTGGTACTATTATTTTCAAGGGGCTTCATCAGCAATGCAAAGTTTTAAATTGGAAATGTACTATAGTTCTATTGTTCCACTATGGAAATTTCTAACTAAAACCAGAACCTAGAAATTATTTTTCAAATGAAAAATCCTGGGGAAGTAGAACATAAAAAATCTCTGTCCTTAATCTTAAAACCTTAAGACAAAATCTATTCTCCCAGCCTCACCCTCCCTGCCCCTCATTTTATTCATTTGGCCTTTCCTCCTCCTCCCCCTCACATACAGGAAACAAAATCCACGAGGTGGGGGATTTGATCCTCACCCACTGCTGACACAATGATGTGTGAGTTACCAAATCCCATGAAGTGACTCAGGGCATGGCTGGAACAGCTACTAGCATTTGTGTCGAACTGGCCCCTTTCCTGCCTGTAGAATAGATTTCCAGCTAAAGAGGAATTTAGAGGTTATATGGTCCAGAGGTGTCAAACATACTTGCACCCCTTTGACAGCCTGCTGCCTGAAACACACTCAAATGCTGCCCAAAACAGACTAAAATGTACTCGGAAAATACTGAACAAAACATATCAAAATACAACAAAACAAGTGAGAACATTACATTTTAAAACTAAATCAATATGGGGCCCAAGGACTCTTACATATGAATCTGTTGTTGTTCAGTCATCTTTCAGTTGGGTCCTACTCTTTGTGACCGCATTTAGGGTTTTCTTGGCAAAAATACTAGTTTGCCATTTCCATCTCCAACTCATCTTATGAGAAAACTGAGATAAACAGGGTTAAATGACTTGACCAGGGTCATACAACTAGTAAACATCTGAAGACAGATTTAAATTCAGGAAGGTGAGTCTTCCTGATTCCAGGTCCAACACTCTATCCACTGGCTGATACCTAGAATTTTGTTATTTTTCAGTCATTTCAGTTGCATCTGAATCTTAGTGACCCCATTTAGAGTTTTCTTGACAAAGACACCAAAGTGGTTTTCCATTTCCTTCTCTAGTGCATTTAATTGACTTACTCAGGATCACACAATTAGTAAATTTGAATTGAGGTCTCCCTCACTCCAGATCTTTGTCTATTCACTGTGCCACTTAAAAGGCCTGATCTAGTCTAATATCTTCATTTTATGGATTAAAAAAGTGAGACCAAAGAGACTAGAAGAGATATGCCTAAGATCACAGAGACATTAAGTGACAAAATTAGAATTCAAATCCAGGCCTTCTGACTCAAAATCCAATGATTTATTCCCTACATTGTACAGGGTTTCTAAGCTAAGTTAATAATTCTCCCTCTCAGAATGCTTATTTCCACCAGCCCAACTCCCTGCTATTATCCTCTCTAGGTAGATTAACCCCCTCCCAGGAAACAATATTGTTAATGCCTTCCTTAACACAAAGTAGAGAAGTGAACAGATCCGAATTGTTTCCTTTTTTTCTTTACAATAGCTTTTCATTTTTCAAAATACATGCAAAGATAGTTTTCAATATTCACCCTTGCAAAGTCTTGAGTTCCAAATATTTCTCCTTTCCTCTCCACTTTTTTCCTCCCCTAGACAGCAAGTGATCTAATACAGGTTTAACATGAGTAATTCTTCTAAACATATTTCTGTATTCATTATTCTGCACAGTCAAAAAGATAGAAAAGGAAAAAAAAACATAAAAAAGAAAAAAAAAAGTAAAATGTTAAAGGACAGGTCAGTTCTCCAAGAGTCTCCACAGCTGTGGATCATAACATCTGAGGAAGTTGCAGGGCAGCCTTTGCTAACACAGGGGTTTCATACTAGAAATGAGATAAATTGGAGGTAGAGGGAAGAGGAGAGAGGTCAGAAAAACACCAACGGCCTCTCAGTGAGAGAGGCCTCTCAGTCTCCGTCTCAGTCTCAGTCATCCTCTCACAAGAGGAGATCCATTTTGGATTGGCTCTCCAGCAGTCACTGTCAGGTGGCTCCCGTGTATTCCAGCAGCTCTCCTATGTATTCCAACAACAAACAACCCAACAAACAAACAAAAACCAACAACAAAAGATGAAAATACTATGTTTTGATCCACATTCAGTCTCTATAGCTCTCTGGATGCAAATGGCACTTTCTATCACAAATCTATTGGAATTGCCTTGAATTAGTTCATTGTTGAAAAAAGCCAAGTCCATCACATAATTTGTTGTTATTGTGTACAATGTTCTCTTAGTTCTGCTCACTTCGCTTAACATCAGTTTATCTAAGTCTTTCCAGAATTTTCTGAAATTGATCTCTCATCATTTCTTATAGAACAATAATATATGCCATAACTTATTCAGCCATTCTCCAACATTGAGTTTCCAGTTCCTTGCCATTACAAAAAAAGGCTGCTACAAACAATTTTGCACATGTGGGTTCTTTTCTCTTTTTTATGATTTCTTTGGGATACAGACCAAGTAGAGATTCTGCTGGATCAAAGTTTGATACAGTTTGATAGCCCTTTGAACATAATCCAAATTGATTTTCAGAATGATTGAATCAGTTCACAACTCCACCATCAAAGCATCAGTGTCCCAGACTTCCCACATTCCCTCCAATATTTATCATTAACTTTTCCTGTCATCTTAGCCAATCTGAGAAGTATGTAGTGATCATTCAGAGTTGTCTTAATTTGCATTTCTCTAATCAGTAGTGATTTACAACATTTTTTCATTCAAATTATTTACTTTCAAAGAGCTAACTCTTATATTTGTCTCCACTCTGTAAGATACTGGAAAGTAAGTGAACCTATCTGGAAATGCCTCTTAGATCTTAGTCATGTGCTAGTTTGTTTGTTCTCCAAGAGTTTCAGGATTGTTTGTATTGGTTCTCCAGATGGATTACAAACTCCTCAATCTCAGTGTCTTTGCTTTATCCTTCTCTTCCATATTATAGAGCAGTGTTGAAAAACTTGAATAGAAAGGAGGACACTATGCCATAATTAAGGATTTCTATGGGTACATATTGACTTAGAAAACCACATACTAACATTCCATATGTTCTACTATAGTTTTAAATGCAGCTAGGTGACTCAGTGGATTGAGTGCTGGGCCTACACTCAGGACAAAATCCAGTTTAAATCCAGTCTCAGAAACTCATTAGCTATGTGACCTTAAGCAAAACACTTAACCTATGTTTGCCTTAATCCATCAAAAAAGGAAATAGCAAACCCTATTAGTATCTTTGCCAAGAAAACCCCTTTTGAGGGTTACACAAAATCAGACACAGCTAAAAAAAAAAAAAAAAAAAAACTCAATAACAACAAAAACTGTAGTTTTATTTGTTTTGTCAAAAGTCTCTCAATTACATCTTAACTTTGTTCTGGCTGCAATTTAGAAGTGTTATAGATCATATTCTGCCCTATGGTATCATGTTTAATTGACATCTCTGACTCAAGAGCATTTACCAAAGTATCAAGTATAAAGCTCAATAATTACTTATTCCTTAACAAAAAAAAAAAAAAAAGGAAAGGAAAAAGACCAAAAAACAAACAAACAAACAAACAAACAAACAATTACTTACTTGATAGGAATGATAGGGAAAAAAAAAGTATAAAACTAATCTAGTGCTGAGTCAGTACCAATGCCATGGATCATCACCTGATGATCAAGTTGATAATTATCTTGATTCTAAGAAAGATTCTGTTTACCCTTGATTCTCTCCTACCTTGAATATCAATGGACTTCCCTCTCCATGTAACTTAAGTTTCTTCAAATTTTCTTTTCCATGTCTCATTATTGCTCTTAACTAGTTGTCAACTTTGCTTTCATAACACATCGATATATAATAAAGTGGTAGCTGATAATGATTTACAGTGAGAGTCAGAGCCAATAAAATGCCGACTATGTTCCAGGCACCAATAAATGCTTTACAAATTATAGAGACAGATACATAAAACTTGTGCTTTACAAATTACAGACACACACACACACACACACACACACACATACACACATATATGCATAGATACATACATACATATTATAAAGTCCAGCGGACTCATTTAGCAAAAAAGGATAAGAAAAGTTGTATGAAATTTCCAAAAATGATGTCTGTAGATAGACCTTGAGCTCAAATCATTGCTCTTCCCAAGACTTTTGGATTTAGGATCCTGGAATAATGGATCAGAGGAATCTGAAGGATGAAGATCGTGATAATAGTTTGACTTGTTTGGCATATGTTGCCTCCTGCATCTCCCTCAGGGTGCCTTGCTACTTCAGTATTCATATTCCTAGCTCTGGAACTTAAATATTATGTTTGCTCAGTAGACTTCAGAAAAACCTGGAAGCATTTGCATAAACTGATGCAAAGTGAAATGAGTAAGAGAAAATCAAACAGCATCAGCAATATGGTGAGATTGTCAAGTATGAATGACTTAGGTCCTATCACAAAACAGTGATCCAAGATAACACCAAAGAACTCATGATAGAAATTGCTATACACATCCAGAGAAAGAGCTGATAGTCTAGATGCCAGATTGAAGCTATTTACATTTTTTCATGGTTTTTTTTCCTTTTAACTTATTTCTTCTTTTATAATAGGCTAATATGGAAATATGTTTTACATGACTATATATAGACATATATATGTGTGTGTATATAAATATATATATACATATATATATGTGTGTGTGTATATAAATATATATATACATATATGTGTGTGTGTATATAAATATATATATGTGTGTGTGTGTGTGTGTATATATATATATATATATATATATATATATATATATATATATATATATACCCCTGTATCAAATTGTTTACCATTTTAGGGAGAGGGGAGGTAAAGAAGGGAGAGAACAAATTTGGAACTCAATTTTTTTTAATGAATGTTTAAAATTGTCTTTACATATAATTGGGAAAAAATAAAATACTTTTAAAAATCAATGCTTGCTGATTAATTGGATTATATTTAAAGTCATTCTGAGGGAGGGGATCACTAGAAAAGCTGGCATTACTGTTATTTCTCTTCCTGTTTGCAATAGGTAGTAGCTACCCTACATATATCCCTCTTCCTCCTCTGATTTCACTTTTCTCTCCTCATTCTCTCTCCTTACCCCTTATCCCCAACTAACATCTGTCTGAAAGGGAGCATATAAGTGAAGACTTGGCACATGCATCCCGTCTGAAAGCTGACTGGCTCCTAGACTACACTATGCTATGTAAGCCAGGCAATTGCTTCTCCATTTTTAGGGCTACTAAAATTTAATGGGATATAGACAGATACAATTCCCAAACAATCTCTTAGAACTAAAGAGGCACTATGAGCTCTGAACAATGAGAAATTGCCTCTTTTAATGGAGTCAATGAAGTACCTAATCATTACCAAATAAAACTCAAAAACACCTAAGATAAATTTTGGCTGAGCTTAGAAGTAAGAACATTTTGTTTTTGTTGGTGCTAATCATTTTTTTCCCTACCAGTTTGTTTCATGTGAGTAATTTTTAAAGGGAAAGGGAGAGGTTTAGAGGATTCAAGAGAGGTGAGAAATAACCAGAATGATAAAAGACTTATAATAAGAACTTCCCCATCCCCAGGGCTCATCATAAAAATTTCAGAGAGCCAAATCTGAAACTCTGGGGGACCGTGACAGCTTTCTTCTTTCTCAAACTATTATAACATTATATGTTAGCTATTATAATAGCTAACTATTATAACAAAAGATCAATAGTTTATAATGTTCAATATGCAAGTTCTCCCGAGGACATAAATGTGGCCAATTCACAGCAGTAACATTATCTAATGTATTGCCTGCATTATAAAGTGCTTTGAAATATGTTGAGTACATGCAGCACAGTGTCTATTTACATTAAGTCAGATTCTCTCTCATTTATTTATTATGCATACTGCTCTTAAAGGAGGAAGTCTTCCCTCTTTTGTGTGAATCTATGATCTTTTCACAGAGCAACATTTACCTAAGTGCATTTTAGTTTTCCTCTTATTTTTTTTGTTGTTTTTTTTTTGGGGGGGAAACAGATTTTTTCCTAGAACACTCCTCACCTGAAACCTGTTTTTAGAACAAGAAACAAAGTGCAACCTGTGTCAGATTTCAAAAAATTCTGTTATAACTTTTATAGTTATAAACTCTCTGTCTCTCTGCCTCCGCCTCTGTTTCTGTCTCCCTGTTTTTTTCTCTCTGCATATACATATACATGTACATATTTATATGTATATATATACACATATACATATATCCCTCTCCCTCTTCTGAATTTTCCTCTCTCCTTAACCCCTCATCTTACCCCCAACTCCAGCTAACATCTCCTTGATATATAATAATGCATATAGATACACACACACACATATGTATATGCATATAGATTTCTACAGTATTTCAATAATGTTCCCAACAAGCAAATTCCATAACTTAGCCCCATCCTAATTATCCAATATTATCTCCCATAATTCCAAATACAAATCCTTTTATTTATTCTAGCTCTATTTAATTATTCATTAAATAGGCCATACTCATTACCAACTCCAAGTTTGCTTTTATTGTCCTTCCATTTTTTATTAAGAAAATATATAAGTTAAGAGATACCATAACTTCTATAGGTCTGCACAAATCAGATAGACTAGGGTATATGTACAGTTCCTGACTCCAGGGTAGAGAAAAGATTTGGACCAGACTGAACAAAACCCAAGTGCTTTTTGCATCTGATGCTTTGCTCAAAGTCTACTTAACTCACATCACTACATTCAAGCAAACTGATTGTATGTGCCATTGTGTCACATGATGAAAATCAGTTGAACCTTCCCTTTAATATCTGTTATCAGACTTGCTTAAAATACCTTCCCATTTCCAAACTGCTGGTGTCAATTCAATTATAATTTATCTTTCAGGACCCAGGTCATGGATTTCGCTTCCTCTGAGACCCTTCCGTGACTGATTCTACCCATATTGATCTTCACCCTCTGTGAATTCCTATAGCTATTACCTTCCATGTCAGTTTCTTGTGTCTTATTTCCCCAGTTTGAAAAAATGTTCCTTCATGGATAACTGAAACAAATAATAGTGATATAAAAAAACAGTATATATTGTTTTAACACAATAGATATTTCCCCCAAGAAAATTCAAACTACTTCACAAAAATAACATTCTTAAGAACAATTAGTTTACCAATTGCTAACATAAAGAAGGAACATATCTTTTAACTTTGACAGTGTGGTACTAACAGATCATGACAATTAAGCAATTTGAGCATCTTTCCAACTAACTTTATTCATATTAGCATATTTGAATGATAATACTTATCTTGGCCCTGCTTTCTTTAGTCTGTATCACTTCCTGCAAGTCTTCCCATGTTTCTTTAAATTCTTCATATTAGTCTTTTCTTAGAGTACTATGGTACTCTATTACATCTATATACAATGGTTGATTACTTATTGTCCAATTCTCACAAATAATAAGGCTGTCAACATTTTTGTACATATACTTCTTCTTTTCCTGCCAGGGACCTCTGTAGGCATATTTATATAATCCTGGGAGTAGAATCTCTGGTTTAAAGACTGAAAAATTCAATGGCTTTTCTTGCCATTGTTTTCCAGAATGATTGAACTAATTCATAGCTCAAACAGCAGTGAATTAGTATGTCTGTTTTTTATGTTAACTCCAAAGGTTCCCAACTTTGAGCATCATTTCTAGCTTGATAGATATGAGTTGACAAATCAAGGATATATTTTAACTCCTATTTCTCTTGTTGGTAATTTTGAACATTTTTCAGATAGTTATTGATACTTTATCTTCTTTTCAAAAACTAGCCATTAACCATTCTCTATTGAGGAACAGGTTTGAGATACTTTGTTTCAGTTCTCTCTAGCTTTTATTCAAAATTTTATCAAAGATATTTATTGCAAAAAAATTCCAAATCCTTGTCTTTTCCTCTACTTGCATTATTGATTTTATTTGTACAATTATTTCTTTAAATTATATAATTTAACTTATCTGTCTTTTGTAATTTCATTTGATAATAATTTTCCTTTATCTATAACTTCAATTTTTATGGATTACATATTCATAATATTCATATTCATAAAGCATAATATATGTACATATGAGATATTGAGCTTCTATATCTTTATAGAACAAACTCTTTAGTGTAATTTGGGTGGAATTATCATTTTTGACATAGCTGACACATGATTATTAAGTAGCTCTTAGTTTTCTTTTATTTTTGCTTTAAAAGTTTTGTATGTCCTGAGTGTATTTTAGTAGATGAGTTCCAAGATACTTAATAAATTTTGTAATCTTAAATAGATTTTATCTTCCTTCTAGATTTTGTTATTAATACATCAAAAAATCTAATGACTTATACAATGATATCCTGTTATGAGCCAGAACTCTGAACTTGAAATAAAGGATTCTTACAAGGTAGTAAGTCAGTTGAATTGTTAGAGACAATAGTAATCTAATTTAGCATGATTTAGTATGATTGATTTAATCCTACAAGGAGATGTTATGGGCCAGAACTTGAAATAAGGTACTAAGTGGAATTGAGGAGACAATGGTTAAATCTAGTTTAGTGCTGATTTAATCCTACAATAAATAATGATTTCCTAGTGATATAAGGATTGGTTTGTACTCAGCATACAGCATATAAGCAAGAATCTCTCAGGGCCAGGAAGGACAAGTGCACTAGAAGCTCTCAGAGGCTGAGACAGATTCATTCCATCTTCCATCTTTGTTGTGTCTGGAGGCTGAAGTACAAACCCTTAGAAGTCAGGAAGATTAAAAAGCCAGAGAAGGCAGGCGGGAGCTCAAGCTCTCGGAACCAAGGCCAGACAAAGGCTCTCCAGAAAGCTGCCCAGTCCCAGGAAGGAGATAACAAAAGATCTGGACTATAAGAAAGCTAACCGGGCCGCAGAAAAAGAGACAAGACTTGGAAAGAGACAATAAAGGATTTGGACTTTAATCTCTGGCTGCACTTGTGGTGATTACTGAACTGAAATGAAGGCTGCTTCCAGAGACCCCAAGAAAACCTCAACAGAAAATATTACATTTTAAAAAGAATATTACAATATCCTATTATATCAGTAGTAAAACTATTATCTTATTGAATTTTGTCAGTCATTCTCAAGGGTTTGATAAATAATACATGATCTTATTAGCAAATAGAGATAAATTTTCCTCCTTTGTTTCTTTGGCTAGTTCTTAAATTTCTTTTTCTTGTTTTATCCCTATAGTCAGTTCTTGTAGCACTATATCAAATAACAGTGGGGACAATGGGCATCCTTGTTTTGACTTTGTTACAAAAATTTCTAGTGTTTCTCCATGATAAATAATGCTACCTCTTGCTTTTAGAAAAATGTTTTTTATTCACATTAAGGAAAAATTCTTTAGTGTCTAACATAAATGAGTGACATATATGTATGTATGTATACATGTGTGTAATAGCTTTTTATTCACAAAACTTTTGCATAGGTAATTTTTCAACATTAACCCTTGCAAAACCTTCTGTTCTAACTTTTTCCCTCCTTTCCCCCCACTCCCTCCCCTAGATGGCAGGTAGTCCAATACATGTTAAATATGTTAAAGTAGATGTTAAATCCGATATATATATACATATTTATACAGTTATCTTGCTGCACAAGAAAAATCGGATCTAGAAAGAAAGAAAAAAACCTGAGAAGGAAAACAAAAATGCAAGCAAACAATTAACAGAAAGAGTGGAAATGCTGTGTTGTGCTCAATATAATAAATGATATATTTTGTAGAATTATGTCTTTTTTACATATTAATATAAGCAAGGAATTTTGTTTTTTGTTTTAGTATTATTTATTATGTCTATAATTTTTCTTTCCTGAATTTTTTAATGTATTTCTCACACTAGAAGTTCCCTATACTGATAAAGCTTTAGATATTTACAAAGTTTTGACAAGGTCTCTTTTTTCACAATTTCTGTGAACCATTTATACAATTGTAGAAGGCCCAAGGACAGTTAGGCTATGACATAGTTGAATAGTAAACATGGCAAAAACCTATAAGGAACTTTTCCACCTAATAGACCACCAAGTAGCAACTTAAGTTACAATCACATGCAGTCAGTTTTCTGATAGAGAAGCTCTTCCTAAGCAGTACAGAAAAGCTATTTCAATTATTCTTTGCTGGTTTTTTCAAATTTTATATAACTCCTTGCTCTGTGAAGGTCACCCCCCCCCCAAATCAGGAGTCAGTGAATATATCTATTGAACGGAAGAGAAATTGTGGGTCCTGTTGGACAAATCCTACCATTGGAACCAGGAAAGGAATCCCAGGAATACTGCAAACATAGCCAGTCTCCTTACAAATCCATTAGGCTAAGAGAGATGGGACAATACAAGTACTACCACCCCTTGGCTACTTTTTGGTAATAGAAAAAAGAAAAAGAAAGAAAAGAAACAATCTAACATTACTAGGAAGTAAAGTCAGAGAGTCCAAATGAGAGAAAGGAAGAAGAAACTGGGAGGATCCACACCTAATTCTTCATGAAGTTGGGGCCATTAGAGCCAAGCATAGGAAACTATTGGATACTGAGATGGACTGGCAATATAACATGGATAAAGCAATTAGTTCAACTATTGAAGGACAAGTTGGATCCAGCTCTGCCACCATAAAACTTCCTATATCTGGGAAAGAGAAAGAAGACCAGTTACCAAAACTAATTTAAACCGTATTATGGACATAGTACAAGTCCAGAATCAGAGGAAATGTAACATACTACCAAAGAATGAGATTGTTACAGACAAAATTTTGACAGCAGCCAGTCCATTATTTTCTTTGGTAGTGACATGAAACTCAAACAGTCACTCTTTAAACAGCCAGTGAGGATTTTCTTTCTCCAGCCTTTGTTAGCATTAATATTGGCCAGCATTTAGTTGTATTAAAAAGGAAAGATCCAAAAGGAATCTAAAAACACATGAAAGCCACTGCTTTGGCACATATAGCATTTTACACACAGGTAAGAGATGTGTTTGGAAATTTTATTCCCAGAAAATCAAAAAGGAAATAGAGTTTTATGATTATCAATAGTATTCAGAATGGAAGATGGTTTTTTCCTTCCTTAGCAATAGCACATGCACTCCAAATAACACCTATCTTTTTTTTTAATCAAATCTGAGCTATTAGATAGCAGGTGGCACCATAACAAATAATTTTTTTTTTGTTGGTGGTGGGTTTTTTGGGTTTCTAACAGTATTTTATTTTTCCAAATATATGCAAAAAATAGTTGCCAATGTTTACATTTGCAAAACCTTGTGTTCCAATTTTTTCTTCTTCCCCCTCTTTCCCCTTTCCAAAACAGCAAGAAATTTGATCTACATAAAATGCATGCAATTCTTCTAAATATATTCCCATATTCATTATGCTATAGAATCAAAAGATGAAAAGGGGAGAAAAACATAAGGAAGAAAAAAAAGCAAACAAACAACTACAAAACAAAACAACTACTGTGCTTTATTTCACATTCAATCTCTGGATGCAGATGGCACTTTCCATCACAAGTCTATTGGAATGACCAGCAGGATGAATACAGAGAGGACTGGCGAGACTTACATGAACTGATGCTAAGTGAAATGAGCAGAACCAGGAGATCATTATACACCTCAACAACGATACTGTATGAGGATGTATTCTGATGGAAGTAGATCTCTTTGATAAAGTGAGCTAATTCAGTTTCAATTGATCAAGGATGGACAGAAGCAGCTACACCCAAAGAAAGAACACTGGGAAATGAATATAAACTGCGTGCATTTTTGTTTTTCTTCCCGGGTTATTTTTACCTTCTGAATCCAATTCTCACTGTGCAACAAGAAAATTGTTCAGTGCTGCACATATATATTGTATCTAGGATATACTGTAACCTATTTAACATGTAAAGGACTGCTTGCCATCTTGGGGAGGGTAGGGGGTGGAGGGAGGGAGGGGAAAAATCGGAACAGAAGTGAGTGCAAGGAATAATGCTATAAAAAATTATCCTAGCATGAGTTCTGTCAATAAAAAGTTATTAAAAAAAAAAGTCTATTGGAATTGCCTTGAATCAGCTCATTGTTGAAAAAAGCCAAGTCGTTCATATAATTTTGTTGTTCTGTGTACAATATTCTCTTAGTTCTGCTCATTTCCCTTAGCATCAGTTCATGTAAGTCTTTCTAGGCTTTTCTGAAATCGCCCTACTCATTATTTCTTATAGAACAATAATATTTCACTACATTCATATACCTTAACTAATTCAGCCATTCCCCAACTGATAGACTTACACTCAGTTTCCAGTTCCTTGCCACTACAAAAAGAGCTATTACAAACATTTTTGCACATGTGGGTGATTTTCCCTTTTTTATGATCTCTGTGGGATACAGATCCACTGCTAAATTAAAAGATAAAACTTGCTGGATGCACAGTTTTATTACCTTTTGGATATAGTTCCAAATTGTTGTCTAGAATGGTTAGATTATTCCACCGACAATGCATTAGTGTCCCAGTTTTCTCACATACCCTTCAACATTTATCATTATCATTTGCTATCACTTTAGCTAATCTGATAAGTATGAAGTGGAATTCCAGAGTTATCTTAATTTGCATTTCTTAAATCAATAGTGATTTAGAGCATTTTTTCATAAGACTAAAAATGGCTTTAATTTTTTCATCTAAAAATTGCCTGTTCATATCTTTTGACCATTTATCAGTTGAGAAATGGCTTGTATTCTTATAAATTTGAGTCAATTCTCTATATATTTTAGAAATGAAGCCTTTATCAAAACACTGATTGTAAAACTTTTCCCCTGGTTTTTTGCTTCCCTTCTAACCTTGGCAGGATTGGTTTCTGATTTAATGTATTCAAAATTAACTAGTTTGCATTTCAGAATGTTCTCTATTTTATCTGCTTATAAGTTCTTCCCTTCTCTGCAGATCTGAGAGGTAAACTATCTCTTATTCTCCTAATTTTCTTATAATATCACTCTATGTCTAAATTATAAACCCATTTGAACTTTATTTTGGTATAGGGTACTAAATGTTGGTCAGTGCCTAGTCTTTGCCATAAAATTTTCAAATTTTCTCAGCAATTTTTGTCAAATAGTGAGTTCTTATCCTAGAAGCTAGAGACTTTGGGTTTATCAAACACTAGGTTAGTGTACTAATTGACTATTGTGTCTTGTGAACTTAACTTATTCCGCTGATTGACTACTCTATTTCTTAAACTCAAATAGTTTAATGACTACCGCTTTATGATACAGTTTTATTTCTGATACAGCTAGGCCACCTTCCTTTCCATTTTTTTCATTAATTTCCCTGAAATTCTTGATCTTTTGTTCTTCCAGACAAATTTTGCATAACAGATTATTTCATAAGGAGGATTAGACAGATAGTATCAAGTTATTTAATGTGAGGGACATTTCTTAGAATGGTCGCAGTTAGGCAAACTGATCTATTAAATAGAAACATAAGTTTCTATGATGGCTGAACCTCAATTTATGGGGAGAAAGATATTTTATGAGGCAACAGTGAGAGAGAGTGAATTCCAGGCATGTGGGACAAAAGCATGGAAATGGAACATGGAGTATCATATGTGAAGAACACAAAGAATGTCAATTTGACTATAGAATATGGGGATGGAAGGAAGTAATGTCCAATGTCTGAGATTAGAGCCAGATTGTTTAGGACTTTAAAATCTAAGAAAAAGAGTTTTATGTTTTACCCTGAAAACAATAAGAAGCCCGTGGAGTTGATTAAGTAAACACTTGATCAGATCTGTGTTTAAGGATAATTGCTTTGCCAGCAGTAAGTAGAATGGATTATAGTAATGAAGGACACCAGGAAACCAATTAGACTTGGACATGTTTGGAAGCAGCAGGGAAGAAGCAGTTGAAAGGGAGAAAAAGATTTGAGAGAGAAGGGAGATGATTGTGGATACAACCTGTTAGAGAAGATGGAAAGGATGTGGTCAATGGCATATATAGAGGAGTTGGTCCTGGCAATGAGAAAGGCTACCTCTTTGTCAAATATTAAGGGAAAGGAGAGTAGAGTATCCCAAAAGCTTTTAAAATTAAATAGTCTTAATTTTATCAAGCAAGTAAAAGGCAATGTCCACAAATGAGGAGGAAGTTGTAAAAGGAGATTTGAGAAGAGAAAAGAAGATTATTCCAAATCTTATTCCAATATTCCAAGTTATTCCAATCTGAGATTTGGAATAACTTCTGTGTAAATGAAATAAATAAACAAGTGAAGAGGAATACAAAGACTGCCTTGCTAAAGTGAGTTCCTATTAAGATTGAAAAACATGAACTTTTAAAATGCCAAGTCAATATGCTTGTGTGACTCCCTCCTGCTATTAATCATCTTATAAGTAAGACTGGAGAATGCAGATGGTTGGAGTAATTTTCAGCACTGTGGTTTGGCAAGAGAAAAGTGGTGGTGAAACAAGAGGAAAATGGATTCAAGAGTAAAAGATAGTATAAAGTTGAAATACCTAAGTATTGGGTTAAGGTTGAAGGAGGAGGGAAAACATAAGTAATGAATGACAAGAGAGTACTGAAGGCTGGAAAGATCAGAGGTCTCCATGAGGGCAAACAATAGAGGTAGGAGAGGGGAAACAAAAGAAGTGGAAATACAGGATGTTTGGGTCAAATAGCTGAATGTCAGCATTTATAATTAGGACCACTAGAACATTTGTGGGTAATTGCAAGACCTATGTCTGGCGGATGTTAAGTGAAGGAACAAGGAAACTGAAGGAATAGGAAGTTCAAAATTTTGAGGCACTTAAGTGGGATATTAGAAACCCCTAATAGAATGGCAAGGATTGGGAAGAAGATGGTCAGCCTCGTGCTGAATTCCTTGAGAAAAGAGAGAGAACAACCTAGAGGTTATTATTATTCTACCACCATAATTCTGTTTGAATGGAAAGTTTGAATTGAATGGACTTAGGAGGACATGATAGCCATCTTTAATTATTTGAAAGACTGTCATGAAGAAAACTAAAATTTGCAGAAAGATTGAAACTCAATGCAAGGAAAATTTAACCCATTACTACTATCCAAAAGTAGAATGGGGTACCTTAAAAGGTAGTGAGTACTCCCTCACTGGAAGTCTTTAAGAGAATAAAAAAAATAATAATAATAATAAGCATTTATCGAGTACTTATTATGTTCCAGGCAGCGTTCTAAAATGCTTGACAAAAATTATCTCATTTAATTCTTATTAACAACTCCGGTAGGTAGGTACTGATGTTATCCATTTTGAATATAAGTAAACTAAAGCAGACAGAGGTCAATTGACTTTCCTAGCATCACACAGCTAGTTTCTAAGGTCATGTTTGAATTTGTCTTTCTTATTCCAAGCCCAGTTCTCTATCTACTGCTGCACCTAGCTATGTACAAGTCTACAGAATTTTTTTAGATTGCAACTAATATTGTTGGATATATTGGAAAGAGAATTCTTGGTCAAATATTGATTGCCTCAGTGACCTCTAAGGTCATTCCCATCCTGAAATTCTATGATGCAGAAAGGACTATATAGTTTGAACATTGTAGTCAAAGACTACTAATTCAGGTCTGTTTTTTAACCTGGAAGAAAACTTATAAATCATCTAATCTAACCCAATCATTTTACAAATGAGGAAAATGGGTCCCCATAGAGGAATTAAACAACTTTCTTCTAAATGATCATGAGTATAAAGAGCATATCTAGTTTCAAATTTAAGTCTTCTGACTTAAAATCTACCTTTCCTAAGATTATCACAACATGAAAGGAAGCATATTGTGTGCATAATACAGAATGGGTTTGGATCTCAGAATTGTAAGGAGAAAAATAATTTAAATGTAATAAACCTATGTAAATGTCATTGTATTTAACCTATGTGTAATCTTCAGAAATATGAGAATACAAATAGTTAAAGGAGATTCTTTAACTACCAGATCTAATAAAAAAGAGTGATTCTCTTTGACAATTTAGATTTGAAATAGCCAAATAGTGGATTAAAGTCGGGGAAAGAAATAAAGTCTGAATGAGTCTTAAGAATCTTTACTAAGGATGGAATGATTGAAGGTCTTTTTCAAGACTCATTAAAAGAAGTAAAGCATAGAAAAAGGTAGAATGATAACAGGTTATGGTCAAATGGGAGATGTAAATTTCTAATTAGAGAAGTAGAACTATTTAAGCATAAGAAGAACTCTAATCTATGACCATTTCTATCTTGGCTAAAAGGAAGTGAAGGTGTAGGTGTGGGATATGAGATTTAAGTAGGCTCCTGAATTGGGATTTTAGGAAGCATCTAAGTAGATCCCCTAGTAAAAGAGTAGGAGTTGGGGAAGAAAGGAAGAGAGTGACTCAGGTGTTGAGCTATTTATGGAAGAGTGGGAGCTGCAGGTTGGTATACTATATTATTTCAATTTTCTTAAAGGTGGATTTTGAGAAGGTAAAAAGAGGTTCTAGAAATAATAGTAAGGAGCAAGAAATATTCCAACTCCTCCTATAAGACCACTGTGTGGGAGAGATGTGAAAGACAGTACACCAGGCAGGTATTGGAGAAGAAAGCCAGAAATGCAGTATCAACCTGTGGAATCAGATTTCACTTACAGTTAATGGAAAGAATGTGAAAGAAAGAGTACTAAGATGAGAGAAAATTTACACAGAAATATGGGTTGTGCTTCGGTCTACTCCTTCACTAAATTGCTTTTGGAGAAGTGCAGAGATGGCATATGAGAATAATGGTCCTGCTGGATTGTTGGGTTCACTTAGATTTAAATTTAAGCTGGACCTAGAAGTTTCAGATGCTTCTATTGTTTCACATACGGAAAATAAGAATACCTGTCATACAATTAAGCAGAAGCCCTTTTTTTTGTTATACCTATACTAGCTACTAACAGGTCTAAGTGCTTTAACTTAGCAACATCTCACATGGGAGAAATTCTCTCCAGCACTATAAATAGCATATACAGCTAGGGCACTGGACTTGGAGTCAGGAAGAATTAAAATCCAATTTCAGTCACCTAATAGCTTTGTTATTGTAAAAAAAAAAAGTCATTCTTTCTGTATTTCAGTTTTCTCAATTACAAAATGAGGGTGTTGGAATTAGTTGTCTCTGAGATCCCTTCTATCTCCAAATCTATGGTTCTAGGATCAAGTTCTGACTGAACCAACTTCCTTAGAATAGTTTGGTCAGATCCAAATCCATTCTAGCCTGGTCCAGTAAGGCAATGTGGAGCTAAGAAGAGTAGTTCCATGTTTTACTGGAGAAATGGTGGTACTATTATACAATCAGGGTGAAGAGGAATTCCAGTGAAAAGAAAAATGATAGCCCACATAGACCCATAATCTCAATGATGGGATGTGAGAGAAGACTAAGACACAAAAAGTGAGGCAAAGGGAGAACTAGGAAGTGAGTATGGGTAAAGGGCCATTAGGATGGATCCTAGAGGTAGAAGCAAACAGACTATGAGCACCTATTTTCCCCTCCAAAATATATTCTTCTGGAATTCTCTGTCATGTTCCAGAAATTTTTTAATCCTTTAAATATATTCCAACCTAGAATTCATATATTAGAAATACCATTTGTCTTTGTGGCTCTTCCTCTGATTGGATGACTTTTCATTGAATCTTTAAGAGTACAGCCAGCAAGCCTGGAGTTTCCAGGCTGTACTCCAGACTTTTTTTTTAATAACTTTTTATTGACAGAACCCATGCCAGGGTAATTTTTTACAACATTATCCCTTGCACTCTCTTCTGTTCCGATTTTTCCCTTCCCTCCCTCCACTCCCTTCCCCAGATGGCAAGCAGTCCTATACATGTTAAATAGGTTGCAGTATATCCTAGATACAATATATGTGGGCAGAACCGAACAGTTCTCTTGTTGCACAGGGAGAATTGGATTCAGAAGGTATAAATAACCCAGGAAGAAAAACAAAAATGCAAGCAGTTTATATTCATTTCCCAGTGTCCTTTCTTTGGATGTAGCTGCTTCTGAACATCCTTGATCAATTGAAACTGAGTTAGATGTCTTTGTCGAAGAAATCCACTTCCATCAGAATACATCCTCATACGGTATCGTTGTTAAGGTATATAATGATCACCTGGTTCTGCTCATTTCACTTAGCATCTGTTCATTGCACTCCATTTCCTACCATTGTCTCCAACTCTCACTCCTGTTGGATATCTTCTCTCTCTGATGTATTGTTATCCCCCATAAGAATGCAAGTTCCTTGAGAGCAAGACTTGTCTTTCTTTCTGCTTGTATTTGTAGTTCCATTGCTTAGCACAGTACTTGGCACACAGTGGAGTGCATGGGATGTTCAGAGAAGACTTGCACCTCTAGCATGAAAACCTGCTGAATCCTTTGCAGGGCTGCTCATCAACCTTTAGTGTCTATCTGATTCACTCAATTCTTACCTTTGACTCCAAGAAACTACTACATGCATAAAAGATCCCAGTAAACCATCTCAGCAGTTTTAAACAGGTTAAAGATAATCAACAGGCCTCACTGGTGCGTTAGGGAAATGTCTGTCCCTAAATATATGAAGACTTCCTTTGATGGAATGGGTAGATGAAAGCATTTTGTTTCAACAACTATAAATCAAGCTTTGCTGTAATCTCCTTCAAATTGTAAATAGGAATAATGATAGCATTTACCTCCCAGAGTTGTGGTAAAAATCAAATGAAATTAATATGAAGTACTTAGTACAGTGCCTTGTATATAGTTGTCCCTTAATAAATGCTTATGTCTTCCCATCTTTTCAAAGAATTAATTATTTGTTTTGTCTTTTTTGTTTTCTCTTCTACTTTCAAAATTTCTGTTCTTTTGTATCTTTTGACATTGTTGATTTTCTAGGTTTTGTTTTACTTGCATGTGCAAGTCATTTTTCTCTTTCCAATCTGTGTTCAGAGATATGTAATTTTCTTTATGCAATTTTTTTGCTACATCTCTCAAGTCTTGATGTATTGTAATCAATATCCCTAATGTTTATTCATTTGTATGATTTGTTCTTTGATCCACTCAATATTGAAAATGGCATTATTTAGCTTCTTTAAATTTGTTAGTATCCCTATATAGATCATATTTTTTGTATTATGACCTACAAATAATTATTTATTATTCCTCCTATATTTATTTTTAGTTCTTTATGCTCCCATAATAGACTGTTGATTTTTGTCACAGTGACAGGCAATGATGAAAAATAGATATGTCTTAATTTTCCCATTCAATAATCACCAAAATTCAAACATTCTATCCAGATATTTAATTTATCTTCATCTAAAAGTATATTGGAATTATCTATAATTATTCTCTTATGCACCTCAATGTCATGCCATTCAGTGCACATTATATTTAGTAAATATATCGGTGTCCTTAATCAACACTACTTGATCTTACTATTGCTTTATGTAACAATTATTTCTCTTCAATTTTTTTTTTTATTATCTGAAGTATAATGCAATCTAGTCCAATCCCTCATTTCTCTCTCTGTATGAATCTTTAGAGAAGCAGTGGGTCAGGGCAGAGTTATGGGACATTAGTAAAGAGAATTTCCTCAGTGGAAGTTTCCAAAACTAATGATATAAAAATCTCAACCAAAGTAATCTTTATGTATTAACTGTATTTTATTTTATTTCTTTTATATAGCATTTTGTTGAGTTTTACTTTCTAATTTATTTTACCTACCTCCTTTATTTTATAAGTGAGCTCATTCCATTTATATTGGTTATTTCTGTCAATTTAATTTTTCCCTCCATCATATATTGTTACAACAATAATAGTTAACATCAACAGAGTGGGTACCTGACACTGTGCTAAACATTTTATAATTAATATCTCATGCCATCCTTCCAAGAAGCAAGTTTTATTATATTATTATTCTTATTTTACAAATAAGGAAACTGAAGCAAATAAAGAGGTTAAGTGATTTGCAGAGTCACACAGCCAGTAAGTGTCTTAGATTGGATTTGAACTCATATCTCCCTGACTCCAGGTTCTAAATTTTATCTACTGTGTTATCTCACTGCCTCCTTCCATTATAGTATTTTTCCCTGCTTACCTCTAAAGAAGATAAAAGAGATCAATACTAAAAATCTATGATGGTATTATCTAAAGCAATCCAGACTCATTTTCTTCCTTTCCCAACACAGATGCAAATCACTAACAGTGATCTGAGCTTGGATATATTTTTATCAATGAATGGGGATATTTGAAAAATATGTATCCAATTTTTCTTTTGTTTGGACCCTGCTAAGAATCCTCATTAGTGGGGGAAGATATGACCAAAGCTAAAGAAGCCAAAAAGCAAAGCCAAGGATGTGAAATACAGCCACTCTCTCCTGCAGTACTTACGCCAATGAAATTATAGAACTGTCTATAAATGCCCCCTGCCCTGGGGAGGAATCACTCCTTAAGCCATTATCAACTAATATTTCACTTATCATTTAATGTCTTAACAATGGCTAATTGATAGCCTACTGGCATTAATAGTGGTGATTGGAATGGCATCTTTAAAAAATAAAGGAACATAGATAAGACTGTTTGGAAGGTACTAAAGAAAAATTCACAATTTATCTGTCTTCTCCTAAAACCAGTCATTGCTGCCCTACTAATCATCATCTCAAATACCACCTCTGATATACATATCCTTGATCCACAAAGATTCCCCAACTCCTTCTAGAGTTATAACTGATTATTATTAAAGTTTGAGGGCACATTATCACACCATGTGGAACTGATGGGGGAAAATTTAGCTGAATTAATGATTATTAGTAATTTTATAAAAAACTTCAAATCATCTTCCATACATTTTCCTCAAACTGCCAGTGTAATTTATATATTAAATATTTAGGTATAATCATTTTTCTTTGTCAACTCCCAAGAGAGAGAAATCTTTAAAGAAAAGAGTAGACTATTATCATTTCAGGATAGTTTTAAGTTCAGAACTGCCTGGGGGCAGTGGGGATGAACTAGATGGTCTTTTAAATTCTATTCTAGTTGCATGATTTTATGATCCTATGACTTATAGAAGGAGAAACAGACAGTAAAATTAAGTAGTTTCTCCCCAGAAAAGGTGAGAGACAGAGTGAGAAAAACAGAGAGAAAAAGGAGAAGGAGATGGAGGAGGAGGAAGGGGAAGAGGAAGGGGAGGAAGAAGAGGGAGAGGAGGAAAAGAGGGAAAGGAAGAGGGAGAGGAGGAGGAAGGGGAATAGGAAAAGGAGGAGGAAGAGTAAGGGGAGGAGGAAGAGGAGGAGGAAAGATGAGAAGGAAGAGAGGTAGAAGAAAAAAGGGGAGAGGAAGAAAAGAAGGAAGGAAGGAAAGGAAGGAGGGAGGAAGGAAGGAAGGGAGGGAGGAGGGAAGGAACAGAGGGAGAGAGGAGGGAAGAAGGAAAGAACAGAGGGAGGGAGGAGGGAAGAAGGAAAGGAGCAAAGGAGGAAGGGAGAGAAGGAGGGAGCAAGAAACTTCATGTGGTGTTGGCAAATGTCACTTAACTAGGTGGCAAGAAAACTAAATTTCTATTCTGATTATACTGTTATCTACCTTATGTCTTGGAGCTTCAGTTTCCTCATCTACCAAATTTGGACATTAGACTGGATGATTTCTGGAGTTCTCAGAATCTCATATAATCTAAGTTTCTAAGCCCCATAAAAAAATATTAAGAATGAGAGTACTTGAGTTGCTAGACATAATGTCATCTAATATTTTGAATATCTATACTCAATTGAGTCTAACGTCATCACTAAAATATCTTAGTACCCATTTTTGAAGGAGGAAAGACAATCATACATTAGTATATAAAGGTATTTGTCAGTGTTCCAAAAACAGTAAGCAAAATGTCAGATTCATTTGAAAGATTATTGAGTGTTTTTTTTCTTTACGTCATAGACAGAATTCCACTTCTGAGCAGCCATTATTCTTCTAGTAACAATGTAGCCTAAAATTCATTTCTCTTTTGTATCTTACGAAGTGTACACACTTGGCAGTTCAGGAGAGAGTAAATATTGATACAGTGACTTCCGACAAGTTTGATTCATCTCAGGCAGGCCTAAAAGCCCATGGACATTAGCAATCTCCTTTCACATTTGCTGGTCGTTTGCATCTAGCTGATTTGGGCTGCACTGACATTAAAATTACGGCACATATTGTTTCCATCTCCTCCCATTTGCTGAATGTTTGAAGACAAAAAAACCTTATTGACTCTGGGGAGGGTGCACAGCGCGCACACACACCCACAGACAAAGTCTCAGCTTGTCAACAGCTTTGGTGAAGTAGAATAAAAATGATAATTAGAAACATGTGTCCCCAGCAAAGAGGCCCAGAAACTAAAAGGTCATCTTTTTCCAAATGACCTAATTAGAAAAGCCTGGAGTGCTGGCTACAGTATAATGGTTTTACACAGCTTTTAACTCAGACTTCCTGTTTTAAAACAGCGCAGTTTAGTGCTCCTGCAGCAACCATGAATTGTCACTTAATGCCAACAGAATTAGGGCCTCACAACAACACCTGCCTCCAGCAATCTCCACATTGTTAGATCCGTCAACCGAGTAGTGCTGATTTATCATCCCCGAATGGCCATTGAGAAACCAATGCCAGGATGGCTGCCAAGTGGAAGACAAGGATTTCATGAAAAAAAAGGGCCCGCATGGTACTTTACATTAATGCCAATTGAAATAGGCATGAATAGACCAAAGGGAAAAGCATTTGTTCTGAATCAGACTATCAGTGAATGCTTCTTAGACTCTTTTCTCTGGTCCCAGAACTGGTGTTTTAATGCTGAATAAATTTAATTGCCCAGAGACAACAGACACACACTGGTTGATGATGCCACTTGGTGGAAACTCAAACCGGCACCCAAATAGAATCGTAGTGTTAAGTAGATGCCTCTGTCGAGTTGTATTTAATGCCTCTCATCTTTAGTCAGTGTGCTCAGTTATTTCATTAAGTATTCCATTCACTTGGTTTGTTCCTCTGCCTCAGTTTTCCCTTTTGTAAACAAGGGCAAAGCAAAAGAATGTTGGGTCTGAAGTCTGAAGACATGACTGACTCCACCCTCTCCTGTTTTGATGTGTCTCAGACATCCCTCTGGGTCTGAGTGTCTTCCTTGTAGGATCATAGGATTGTATATTTAGGGCTAGAAGGAACCATAAAGTCTATCAACATCAACCACCTCATCTACAAATGAAGAAATTTGAGTCCAGAGAAATTAAAGAACTTTTCTAAGGTTGCACAGAAAGTGACAGGGATGGGATATGAATCTAGATCCTCTCACTCCAATCGCTGTGCTCTTTCCACTCATTTTTGTTGTGGTGGTTTACTCATTTTCAATCATGTCCATCTCTCCATGATCCTTTTGTGGTTTTCTTGGCAAAGATCCTGGAATGGTTTGCCATTTCCTTCTCCAGCTCATTTTACAGATGAGGAACAGAAGGGTGAAGTGACTTGCCTAGGGTCACATAGTTAATAAGTGTCTGAGGCCAGATCTGAATTTTAATAGAAAAGTTTTCCTGAATTTAGACCTGACAATCTCTCCACTGCACCACCCAGGTGCCTCTTTCCACTAAATAGCTGATTTCTCCATTCTTCTTTTTTTCCTGAGGCAATTTCAGTTAAGTGACTTGCCCAGTGTCCCACAGCTAGGAAGTGTTAAATGTCTGAGATCACATTGGAACTCAGGTCCTTCTGACTTCAGGGCTAGTGCTCTATCCACTGCATCACCCAGCTGCCCCTTCATTCTTTCATTTTATTAATAGCTTATGATTCTCTTTTGAAAAACTATATATATATATATATATATATATATATATATATATATATATATATATATATATATTATTGTTATAGCTTTTTATTTAGTAGTTATATGCATGGGTAATTTTATAGCATTGACAATTTCCAAACCTTTTGTTCCAATTTTTCCCCTCCTTCCCCCTATCCCTTCCCCCAGATGGCAGGTTGACCAATACATATTAAATATGTTAAAGTATAAATTAAATACAAAATAAGTATACACGTCCAAACAGTTATTTTGCTGTACAAAAAGAATCGGACTCTGAAGTAGTGTACAATTAACCTGTGAAGGAAATCAAAAATGCAGATGGACAAAAATAGAGGGATTGGGACTTCTATGTAATGGTTCTTAGTCATCTCCCAGAGTTCTTTCTCTGGGAGTAGCTGGTTTAATTCATTCCTGCTCCATTGGAACTGATTTAGTTCATCTCATTGCTGAAGATGGCCAGGTCCATCAGAATTGATCATCATATGAAAAACTATATTTTTGACCATTTATTTCTTAAGAAATGGCATTCAGTCCTTAAATATCTTACATATCAGAACCTTATCAGATATATTTGATACAAAATCAACCATTCTCCTCCTTATCCTTATTGCACTAATTTTCTGGACTGACTTCTTTAAGAGAGTGGAGGGAATCAAGGTATATGTGACTGTTTTCAAATTACTTTTCACTAACCTTACTAAGGTGCTACCTTGGAGGTAGAATGCTGATCAAATGCTTTATAATCAGAGACTGACATGGTAATGGGTGGGAAATTATCTTCAAGAACATTCTTTTTCTGACCTCTCTAATATCTCAGCAGTCATTCAGATGGTTTTTTGAAGGCAAAAGTACTTTTATCCATGGACCAGATATGATAACAGAGACAGAATAAAATATTAACCCATAAGTTCCAGGAGGACAAATGCCACATCTAAATTAATCTTAACTCTCTCCCAACTCCTAGTGTAGTATTCTGCCTAAAGAAGATGCATAACAACTTTTGGTTGAATTTGATTTTGACATATGCAAAAGGGTATTTATTTAGAAGGTTTTGTTGAATTAATTTACTTCTCATGTCAATTATTATTAGTTAGTTTTTTCATCACCACTTTGGGTGTGAGTAAGTGGAAAGTTCATCAGCTTCATATTGTGGAAACAGACTACGGAAACTGAGTAATACATATTCAGACACAGCAATAAAAGTATGCAGCAATGCAGCCATTACAAATAAATAATGTCTACGAAAAATGAAAATTCATATTAATTATTGACTCACTTGAGAAAGAGAATTTCCCATTTCAACTGGGCTGGTGATGCTGAGTCCCTCTAATGACTTTCCAAGGCATAGTTTCCAACACTCACAGAAATTGATGGGACCCTCTAGCTAGGCACAGGACTGTAAGTCCAGTCAAATCATTTTGTCCTATAATCCTGGAAGTATCTGAAAATCCAGTCTAGGGTAAAGGGAGATGTTGGGGAAGAAGAGTAATGATAGAGTAGGGATTAAAAAGACCATCTTAGTAATTTATTAAGACATTAAAAAATGAAAATAAAGTTTAGTCTATATTACTTGTCTTTTTCTTCTGTTATAAGCAGTCTTTAGCCAAGATTTGCTTCTGAGTGGTAGGAGCTGTGTTAGACACTGAAGATATAAGTATAAGGAATAAAACAATCCCTATTCTTAAAGAGTTTACATTCTAATTAGGTGGTTGTTCAGTATTAATCATATCTCATAGACCTTACTGTCCATGGGATTTTCTTGGCAAAGACAGTGGAATGATTTGCCCAAATGTATTCCTTCCTCAATGGATTAAGGCAAACTAAGGTGAAGTGACTAGCTCACATCACACACAGCAATAAGTATCTAAGGTCTGAAGTCTGGTTTTCCTGATTCCAGGCCAAGCACTCTATCCCCTGAGTCATCTAGCTGCCCTGTATTCTAATAGGAGTGGCAAATAGTACATATGTAAATATATATAGCATAAATAGAAATTTAATAAAAGCAAAGTAGTTAAATAGAAGGTAGTTTCAGAAGAAAGCTGGTGGAATCAAGAAAACCTCTTTGTAGAATGTGGTGATTGAGCTTCCGGAGAAAATAAGAAAATAACTCCATAGGATAGAGGTAAGGAGGGAGGGCACTCAAGGCATGTAGGATGGTCGCTGCAGAGGTATAGATTCAGGAAATGGAATATAATATTTGAGAAAAAGAGAGAAGACCAATAGACTGAATCAGAATATGGAAGGAGAGGTAATGGTAATAAATGTCCAGTGTAGCTGGAAAAATAACTTGTGTAGGGCTTTAAAAAAAACATGGAAAAACATATACATATATGTAGATATAGATAACTGATTCTCATCATTCATGGTAATTATGTTCTATCAAATCATTGCAAACTATGAATTAGTAAATACTAAGGTTCAGCTACTAGGAGAAATAGAAGGTTATGTTCTTGCAAACCTGGTCACTTTAGCATTTTTCACAACAGCCTCACATAAAGATTAGTTAATTTCCTTTCCTTTTCTAGATGCATAATATTGCTGGATTTATTAACATTGAACTCTAAAGCATTATAACTCATGCCTAAACAAAGCTTATCTTACGCATTTATTTTTTTTTCCATAAGGCCTATCGTAGTCTTCTTGTACTTAGGAATAGCAGGTAGAAGATATTTCAGCACTATGCTTGTAAGTCTGTTTAAACAGAGAAATCATCAACAAAAACCCAGAAATACAAAAAAGTATCTCTAAATACATTGCAAAAAGAACATTTGTTTATAGTATGAGAGCTAAAACAGCTAGAAACATGTCAGGTGACTCAAATTTTTTACCACTTTGCACATATACATGAATGACCATAAAAACATTAACAAGTATTGATTTGGGAGTCACAAATAAATTTTAGTTACTGAGTAAACTCACAAATATAGAAACTGTAAATAATAAATATCAATTACATGTCTATATGTGTCTATATGTGTACATAGACACATGAAAATAGAGCCAAAATAATATGGATAATATGTGTGTATGTATGTGTTTCCAGAAGCAACACAAAGCCATTAGAGATTAAATAGAAGAATCCTATGGTCAGATCTATGTTTAAGGAATATTACTTTGGCAGCAATATAGGATAGACTATAACAGCAAGACTTGAAGGAGGGGGCCAATAAGGAGACTGTTGCAGTAATCTAGGATAGTGGTAAGATAGGACTGAATTAAAGTGACAATTGTGTGAATGGAGAAAAGGGATCAGATATAAGAGAATTGGTGGCAGAACTGGCAAGGTTCTAATGTAGAATGGGGGAAAGGGAACAGTTTGGGATATAACAGCATGTGATATGTCCAAATAGGCAAAAAAGGTTTCCTGGACTGACTTCTTTTGTTTTTTAATTTGTATTTCTTTTATTTAATTGTAATAATTTGTAATTCTTTTTTGAAGATATATATATATTGACTGAGGCAATTGGGGTTAAGTGACTTGCCAAGGGTCACACAAGAAGTGTTAAGTGTTTGGGGTCAGATTTGAACGCAGGTCCTCCTGACTTCAGGACTGGTGCTCTATTCACTGCAACACCTAGTTACCCCAAATTATCTATATTTTTTACCATTCATTTCTTAAGAAATGGCATTTAGTCCTAAAGTATCTTACATATCAGACTCTTATCAGATATATTTGATACGATATCAGCCATTTTCCTTCTTATCCTTATCGCACTAATTTTCTGGACTGATTTCTTTAAGAGAGTGGGGGGAGTCAGGGTATATGGAACTGTTTTCAAAATATTTTTCACTAACCTTACTAGGATTTGGGGATCCATATTTGTGATTTTCATCTTAGAGAAGGTA